>NC_143397.1:112427433-112584716 GCF_052110815.1 Crocodylus siamensis | reverse complement strand
ACATGCTGTAGGGAGCTCTGAAAGCGATGTGGAGTGCTGGTAGGAGACTCTTGCAAAAAGTAAAAACCCCAGAGGGGACTTAGAGCCAAGTCTACTGGCCCTGTGGGGCTCAGATCTGTTTGTTTATGTGCCAGGAGCTGGCGGAGCATGGCAGTGAGAATGGTACCGTAATAACCCTAATAGACGGGCACTATAGACTTTCGCGGTACCGTAATACATGTAAAAGTGGCACAACGCAATAAGGTGGACTCAAGGTGCTAAAAGAAATCATGGTGACCTCCACAAGAGGCTCTGAGAGAGAGAGCCACCAAAGAGGGACAGACCACACGAAGGTCAATTGTGGTTAGATTTGGCTGCAAACAGCAGGAACAGTGACACAGGCCAGGAGAGTCTTCTCTGTTTTCTTTTTGGTCTTTTGTTGATTGTTTGATTGGAACTGAGGACACGTGGCAGGACCAACTGGCTAGTCAGAACCTGGTGGAACAGACGAGGGTGTAGGGGTGGTGGAGTCCTCAGGAACGCAGGACCCCGCGTGATGACGGTGAGACTACTAATTGGACTACACATGCAGGTAATGAACCAACTCCGTTAACATCAAGTCGTGGCAGTAGAACCGTGGGCATGTAGATCATCAATTAGAAGCAATAATATCTTAGTTGAGCAGCAGGCGGCATCCTACAGGTCTGCAAGGGACTGCAATACATGACACTAACCTCATGTCCTTCTACAACCAGGTTACTCACCATCTGGATAAGGGAGTTGAGGTCAATGTCATTTACTTGGACTTTAAGAATGCCATTGACTTGGTGTCTTATGCCTCAAGCTAAAACTAGAGGACTATGGGCCCAACAATTCAGTGTTCAGATGGGTGGAAAACTGGCTGTGGGGATGGACCTAGTGAGTACTAATAGATGGATCTGTGTCAACCTGGCAGAAGGTAGCCAGTGGGGTCTCCCAGGGTTTGGTACTCGAACAAATGATTTTCAACATCTAAATCAATGATCTGGATGTGGTGGTGAAAAGCACACTGGCAAAGTTTGCCAATGGCACTAAGCTTTGGGGAAGTGCAGTCACACATCAGGGTAGGCTGATGATCCAGGTAGACGTAGGCAGATTAGTTAGATGAGCGGTCCAGAATCAGATGCAGTTCAACCCTGAGAAGTGTAAAGCGCTCCGTCGGGAGAGGAAAAATCCGCAACAAATGTACAGGCTCTGTGGGTGCTATGCTAGCTAGCACCCTGTCCAAAAGGGACCTCGAGGTCATAATCGACCATAAAATGAATATGAGCCACCAGTGTGATGCTACAGTTAACAGAGCAAACAATACACTAGCATGCATCAATTGATACATCTCAAGCAAAACTAAGGAAGTTATTCTCCCACTCTACTTGGCATTGGTGAGGCCGCAGCTGGAGTAGTGCATCCAGTTATGGGTGCCACACTTCATGAAGGATGTGGAGAAGCTTGAGAGAGTCCAGAGAAGAGCCACTCATATGACTAGAGGCCTGAAGCGCAAACCATACAAGGAAAGGCCGACAAATATGAGACTGTTCAGCCTAGAAAAGAGAAGACTTTGGGGGGATTTGGTGGCAGCTTACAAATATATCAGGAGTGAGCATCATACATTGGCAAACAACTATTCAACAAAGTGCACCAGGGGAAAACCAGGAGCAATGGTCATAAACTCCTAGAAGATTTCAGACTGAGTATAAGGAAAAACTTCTTCATGGTTTGTGCGACCAGACTCTGTAACAGACTCCCAGTGGGGATGGTGGAGGCACCTATCCTGGAAATCTTTAAAAAGAACTGGATGCACACCTTGCTGGTTATTTGACTCCAGCAGTCTTTCCTGTCTGGAGCAGAGGGGCTGGACCAATGATCTCACAAGGTCTCTTCCAGCCCTAAACTTCTGTGAATCTTCTGTGAATCTGTGTTGGCAGAGATGCCCTCGCACACCTCTGTGTCCTGGTGCTCCAGGTGGGGCCAGAGCAGGCACAGCAGGTCTTCAAAGGTGGCCATGGTCATCCAGAATGTGTCAACCCACTGGTTGTCATTACATTCCAGTCCTGGCTGCTGCGGGGGGCCCAGAGACAGAGGGGCTGGTAGGACAAGAGGGCAATGGCGGTCCTGGCAGGAGTGTCCTGGAGCCTGTGGTTGCCATGGCTCACAACAGCAGCTGTGCAGTGGTGGGAGCCCTGGAAGGCCATGTACCAGTCATCCTGCATGTGTCCTTAGCGAGTGAGGAAATCAGGTAGCACAAGGTGGCTGAGCACCAGATGCTCCAAACAGTGGTGGGCAAGTAGGGGAGCTGAGGCAGCTGAGAAGCAGGGGACATTGTCCCTGGGCACCAAGGCCAGGAGATGGGGCAGCCAGAGCTGGAAGCGCAGTTGTGGCAGGAGCAGGGCAGGCAGTGCTGCCTGTGTCTCTACTACACTGCTGTTCTGACACAGGAAGCATCTGCCCAGAGGTCACAGTTCAGAGAGCGTGCTTTGAAGATAGCTCCAAAGTGCTGGCAGCTGGCTGTGCCTTCAGCATGGCTGCCAAGTGCTAGCAGCCATGTGTCCAAAGGCTGGCGCCCCCTGCCTCCGGTGGCCGCAGGGGCACATAGCAGGGCTGGAATGACTTGGGAATTTAATGCATATTAAGCTAATGCACATTAAGCATTTTTGGTGGGTACACATGGTGGGACTTGGGACTAAAGTTAACGTTAAACACACTTAAATTCATGTGTAAACATGCGCACTGTTGACAGAGTGAAGTCAGTAGTTTACTATTTGCCAGATGTTTACTTTCTGTTTTGCTTCTATTCTGCCTTGAATCTCCTGTAATTAGCCACTCACAGGGCTGAAACACTGGTCTCCTGTGGGAATATGTGACAGAGCTCCAGCAAGCTCTGAAACATCGTGGCTGGCTTGAGTGGTGCAAAATAATTACACAGCGAGTTACCAAATTAACCAGCTGGTTTTATTACTTCTGTGTAGTTATCCCACAAACCTGAGCACATATTCAGAGTGAAACAAAATGCATTCATTCAGGCCACACACTCAGGAAGAGCTGTCGGCATTTGAGTAGTTTCTGAGCATGCAGTTGGCTAAATGGATTATTTCTTATGGCAAACAGTTAAATTGCTTCAGCTATCCTCTGTGTAGTCCCATAAAATATGATTATTTTATAGTGTCTTTTTAAGGCAGGCAACAGTTACAAGTGCCCAAAATATATTTAAGGCGGGGAAAATACGGTTATTTAATCACTTTGTTTTGATTGTCTTGCAAATATTTGAAGAATACTGGATCAGTTTTTCTCTGAGTGGAAGATGGATTTAGTAATAAACAGCAGTACATTGATATTAAAAATATTTCCCTGCAGAGACCATGGAATGTGGCTTTTAGTGCTCTTTATATCTGCCACAATGATTTGAAGGAGCCTTGAAATCTTTCACGATGTCAGGCATATAGCACATTTGCATACGCTTCAGTCTCCCATAGTCGAGAACAGAGACGTGGCTAGCTCTGTTAGTCAGGCAGAATGTAGGGCAAGGCAGCATCTTAGAGACTAACTGGTTCAAAGAGGCATGACCTTTTGTACGTGACAGATGCTGACAAAATAGGCTGTTGTCTATAAAAGCTTATCCCTTTCTGATCCAGTAAGTCTCTACTCTACCTTCTGCTTTAGCTGAGAACAGTTACATGAACTGTCCCAGGAAAAAGAACATGATATTCAGCTGTACATTTCATACAGACATTTATTCAACGTAGGTGGGGGATGCTGATGACACTAGGATGGAGTTACACATTACACTTGGACCATACTAAACCCATGGAATGTTAAATTTAGAATGTGCTTCGGGCAGCTGCACTTTAAGGACTCATAGCATTTCTTTCCTGCATGCCTCTGATTTGCAATTGGATGGTGGGTGAGTGGGGGCATAGCTAGGGGCCAGGACACATGGACTCCATCGCTGTTCTGGGAACAGGGGGAAGAGAGCAGGGTTGCAGCCATGGAATCATGCATCTGGGAGGTAAAGAAGTATGGGAAGCTCTATAGGGCCACAGGATGGGGGTTGTGGCTTCCCTCTGCAGGCCTCCCATGATTGCATCTTGAGGTGTGCTGCAAGAAGCCCTCCACCAACTCCTACTGTCCCAATTCCAGCATCATCAACTCAAACTCAGCCCTCGAAGCCTTCCCTGGAAACAGCTGTTGCTTTCACCCAGAGCCAGGCAAAAGCTATGAAAAAAGTTCAGTTAACCTCAGTTATTAAAGGTTAATTGAAATTTTTCTTTCCCTTGCACCCTCTATTCCTGTCTTGGGATTTCAGGGGGAGGTGCAAGAGGGGTGAGCTACCAACATGGAGTCTCCAGGAATTAGCCTAGTGGGAGCATGAAGCTGTGGGAAGCAAGATAGCATGCTTCCCTGGTGACCCCAGCAGCTCCCCTCCCACCATGGAGCTTCTAGAGCAGAACTGCAGGGAGCAGGGAAACATTTTTTCCCCATGGCTCCATGTTGCTGCCATAATAAATCCTGGAGCATGAAGCTGTGGGAAAGCATGTTTCCGCACTCCCCAAGGCTCCATGCTCCTATTGTGCTAAACCCTGGAGGCTCTGTGCTGGTAGCACAACACTCTCCCTTGCCCAACCCCAGGATGGGAATGGGGGGTGTGGAGGGAAGCCACAGGCCTCATTAAGCCACCTGGATAGGGGAGAACCGGTGGTATTTAAGGTCAATACACCAGGCAGTCTGGGAAAAATTGAATTAACCTTGAGTAATGAAAGTTAATTGAACATTTCCATGGCTTTTACCGCCTTCCAAATGAAAGCTACAGACCTCTCTAGGGAAGGCTAGTGGGGATAAGATTGAATGGGAAGGACTAGGATTGGGTTGTTAGGAGTCAGTGGAGGGTTCCTCTGTAGAGTTTGGGAGGATAGAAAATTTGTCCATAGAGCAAGACTGTGCGTGGGGCAGGGGGATGGGGTGAGAGAGGTACATCCTGAGATGCTGAAAAACTGCAAAGTGCTTGTTTTATCTTTATGGAGTGGACTGAAGTTAACCTAAAATGAGCTCGGTGCAGTTACACAAGATGCTACGTCGCTGTAGTGATGGACTACGGTGATGTAGCTTGTTGCTGTGGCAACATAGCATCAGTGGACACTAACTGTGATGCTGCCGCTACTGCACAGTAGTTCATTGCAGTTGAAAATGACCTGTGTGCTGCTGGGACTGCACAGCACTGGCACGTACTTTAGCAAGTACTAAATGACTGCACAGTATCAACTACACAGTCAGGGGCAGGTATAGACATGCCTGCTATGCAGTACAGCTCAGAGCTAACCTTTGCCTCAAGTGGCATAACTCTGAAATGTCCAGAAGGCACTTAGCATGAGTTAATGAGTTCTCATGTGTGGGCAATGACATTTTAAGTGCCCTTAGTATGGTCTAAGTGTAATGTAACTTCACCCTGAGGCAAGGAACATCTCTGAGCTATGCTACCCTGCTCATGTTATGAAAACATCAGTCTGCATTATGGAGATAAAACAAGCTACATGCAGTCCTCTAGCTCTAGAAAGTAGTGCTTAACAAGAAGGAGTGGATACAGTACAGTACACAAGCAAAAACCAGCAGGAAGAACAGCATAATCAACTCTACATTAGATCATAACCGGCTTACAGGCAGCAAAAATGACCTGCCTCCAACTGTGTACCCACTTTCAAATGACCTAACCTGCTGTGTGAAAACAAGCAATTAATTCTCATCTGCCCCCTTAGCTCAAATACATTTAAGTCCTTTATTTAGAGAAGTCATGGGATGATTGTCATGATGCCATGGCAAACAATACTGTGTTCTGCATCCATAAACAGCCTAGTGTTTGTTTGGCTTGTTGTTCAGAGTCTGCTATTCTTGTCAACAGGAGCAGATCCTGGCCTGGTAAAGGCTTACACACTGAAGGAGAGAAGTCTGTGCAGAGGGCTGTATATAAAGATTTTTAAAATTTTTAATAAGCTGCATTTTGCTGTGGTTACTTTCTGTCAAACCTACTCTAACCATCAATGAAAGCAACATCACTGCAGGTTAAACCAATTATGACAGGAGGATGCTTTGTAGTAGCATAGCTAGTGTCATAAAATTATCTTCTCATCAAGATGGATGCCAACAGCTAAGAATCATTTATGTACATTTTAAACTTCAGACATTTATTTTTATATAAAGAAATGCTTCCTATGCTATGACCTTTCAGAATGCAGATCTAAACAAGATCAATAACAATGTTACCAACCTTAAGCATTTAAAAAGCATTAGGCAGATGTAAAGAAGGACGATCCAACAGAATATTTAAATCAGATTCTCCACTTCTTCATACAATTAAAAACAAAACAACTGGTTCTATAGTATACAGCGCTCTCTACACCCCTCCACTTGCAACAGACATGATGCCACATTCACACTGTTTTGATCAAAGGAAGCACATTCTGAGGAAGGTTAGAGAAACTTGTGATCCAACTCTGGGAGGATATAGAAGTACAAGTATTTTGTGACTTGTCACAAGCTATATTTAAATAAAAAGAACTGAGTGAAATTACAGCATCTGTCAGAGCACCAAGTAAGACATACAGATGGGGCCTTCTTTTTACACTTCACAGAAGGCCTTAAAATCCTGGAGAAACTGAACATACTGGAAAGCATCCAGGAACCTCAAATGGAATTTAACACAGTGAGAAGCAATACCATAATATTGAATGGCAAACTGTTAAACCCAGGAGAAATAATATACCAAAGTACAAGGACAAGAAGACTGGAAGAACTTCAGGACTAGAGGACTGAATAACAGTATGAGGGAGATGAAAAGAAAAAAAAAGTGGAAGAAGGAACATCACAAGGGAAAGAAAAAAATAAAACAGCAAAATTGAAAATTGAAATAATTAGGAAGGTGGATTATAACCAAAGGTCAAAGGGGTTCAAGAAAGGAAGAGACCAGTGGCAGGGAGGAGTCCTGAAATAAGGCTCTGTTTAGTTCCTTGCAGATAACAGTATTTGAGACATATAGTTATATAAATCCAGGACTCCCCTGTGGTAGGAGACAGGAACTTTCCAGGAAAGAGTTCACTACTAAGATATAGAGGGGTTAAACATTCCCTTCCTTTTGCAGGCTAAAATCTCCACATTTTGGGAAGGGTTAAAGTATGACATTATGTATTGTTTGGGGATCCAAATGGGTTGGAAGCAGGGTTGTCAACCAAAGAAAAATTATTTTACCGACAGTCTGCAAGTTTTTACTGATAGGCAAACTATTTTTTATTAAGACATGTTTTTACTGATAATGTAATGTAATTGTATCTGTTCTTCCAGGCCCTGCCCTGATGCCATGCCCCAGTTACAAGGGCTGGGTTCAAATTCAGCAATAATAAAAAAGTAAAAATGCTTGGCTGTCAATAAAAAGACTGCAGGAAAAAAAAATCTTGGGTTGGTAATCTTGCTTGACTACAGTGATGGTTTTACACTGTGTTGCCCTCACCTACCAGTGGCTCCCCTACTCACTGCCAAACTCATGCCCCCATCTGCACCCTTCACCATGCTGCCACATCCCAGCCTTTCCCTGCTGGCCCTCCTCCTCCTGTCCTGGCACAGACATTCAAAGAAGCCTACTTGCAAGCCAGCAGTATTACAGGCAGCCTGGAGTACAACAGCAGCAGCACGTCTGAGAGATTGCTCCCTGCAGGGTGCTGCACTCCTGCTCAGACACCAGGTAGTGCTGCTGTGCTCTGTCTGTCAGAGCTCCAATCCAGTGGTGGCTGCTTAGTGTTTCATTGACAGCTAAAATTTATTACTGATTTTACTGACAGCCAGTTTTGACCCAACTTTTTACTGACAGCAAATTTGCTGATAGTTGGCAACTGTGGTTGGAAGTTGGACTTAGTAAATAATAAAGATGGAGGAAGAGGCTGGGTGAGGGTAAATAAAATTAATTTTAGGGCTAAAATGTATAAATGGATACAGAGGGACCAAAAAAGTACATGCAGCGATATTAAGTAGACCAAAATATAATTTAGATATGCTTTATGTCTTATATTGTAGACAGGTAAAGGCAATTTCACTTATATATTCATTATTAGCGCTGATGATACTGAAGAGCTTACAAGAATGTCGGCAAGGCTTCCATTAAAAATGTGGATTTTCACTCAGAAATCAAAAAGTATAAAAAAAGATACAAACTGGGAAACTGGTGGAATGGGTGAGCCAGGTGAAAATATAGACCAAATATTATGCTTTTTCAATAAATCCATTTGTAGATGGTGCATGAAAAGTACCTGAGAATGGCATGGGCACAACTATCACATTGCTCCCCAGGGCAGGAAGACTTCTGAACACAGGGTCTACATCAAGGTCCTGAGGTTTCTCCATGACTACGACTGTTCTTTGTAGTAAATCAGAGACAGATCAATTTGTCATCCAAACTGGGGTCAAGCAACGATACATCATCACCCCAATTCTGTTCTTCCTTTTTTTTGACCATCACCCTGGTTTCCATTAAGGACTGCCTCCCTTTTGGAACCAACACTGAAAAGTCTTCCATCTGTTTGGTATTCAGTCTGGGACATTTTTACTTGAAGACCAAAGTATTCGAAATAACCGTCCTTGACCTTCAATATGCTGATGACTGCCATCCTTGCACACACTGAAGAAACCCTCCAGACTGCTCTGGATTTGTTTGCAGAAACCTACTAACCTCTGGGCCTCTCTCTCAACATCAAGAAGACTAACATGCTCTACCAGCCTGCTCTAGGCGAGGAATATGACCACCTTTCCTAAATTACAATTGAGGGAAAGACCATGGAGGTAGTTGGGCACTTCTCTTACCTTGGCAGCCACCTCTTTCAGAGAATGATCGTTAATAAGGAGATCCATCACAAGATCCAGCACTGGAGTGCCTCCTTCAGCAAATTGCTTTGACTTGCTTTTATTGATTGCAATATCTGGAAAGACACTAAGATTCAGGTCTACAATGCAGTCATCATCCCCATTCTCCTCTACAGATGTGAAATGTGGATGACTTGCCTGTCCAGGCTCTTGAGGTGACAATGGTATCACCAGCAGCAATTCTGGGAAGATTGCACAAACACAAGCATCTTTGCTAAAGCCAGGTTACCAGCTTTGAGTCACTAATCCTCAAGCACCAACTCTGCTGTACTGGACACTGTGTGTGGATGCCTGACTCAATTGCCAAAACAAGCACTCTACTCCCAGCTTAGTTCTGGCCTGAGATCTATGGCAGACAGAGGAAATGCTACAAGGACACACTGCAGGCATATCTAAGAAAACAGATGCTGATATCAAAAACTGAAAAGACCTAGCTGTTAACCGAATACAATAGCATGTCAACCTCAACCAACTGGCAGCCTGCTTCAAGGTAAAGCATGTTCCCCTCAAAGCAGAGAAAAGAGAGCAGAGGAAGAAAAAGGACAGAAACCCCAGCTTACACCCTATCTTTTCTACGGAAAGACCTGAAGCTTTTGCAGATGGGTCTGTGATTTAAGGATCAGACCTTTAAGTCACCTCAAGACCCATCAATGAGCCATGATAGAGAACATCCTCAAATCGAGGGATAGCCAATGATGACAAAAATGTTGTTTCATAGTTCCAGCATGATGACGATAGGTTCCATACTTCCAGCACCTTAATAAATCAAGTTCTGTCAACATCTATGGGTGTGATCAGTTTGTCTGATCATTCACCGATATACCTGATGTTGAGAGACTGGGAAACAAAAGTCAAACCATTCACAGAGATTGAATAGACCCACAGAGCCACTGGAGCAACCTGGGGTCCCAGGGCATCAGGCAGGGCTGCAAGTAGAGCCCACGTTTGGCTGCAAGGAAGGCAGCAGCAAGAAGCATGTCCCCTCCCCCACGTCAGTAGCAGAGGGTTGTCGGCCACAGCTGCTATCCTAGGACTGGTCAGTCTCAGGGCGACAGCTAGGGCTGGAAGCTCAACCTCCATTCACCTGCAGGGGGAGGCTACAACAGGGAACTCCCTCCTCCACTGCCACTCACAGGTGGCCAAGAGCTGCCTCTCCCCTACAGCTGCCTCCATCTGATGCCTACATGTACTGCTCAAGTGCTGGAACATTTCTATAGTTGCCTGAATAAAAAAAAGGAATTAAAATAAAAGTCATGAAATAGGAAACAAATATCTTGGGACTGATTTAAAATAATGAATTTTTGGTTCCTCATGGTTTGGTGCCTTACAGTTTGAGCTTTTAACACTCACATTTTCAAGTTTCTCTTTGATTTCATGAGGGCTACAATATTACCTTTAATAACAGAAGCTGCGATTCTCCCATAATCATGTGATTTCCAGCATTGGGGTATTTAAAGAAAGCAAATATCAATGAGACATATGATAACATTGTGAAAACCGGCAACACTAAGGTCATGGGCTTAACTAATTTATCAAGACAAACCTCAGCTGCTTGGACTCACTAAATGTATTTCCTGAGAATTGTTTGTAAGAAGTGTAGGCCTTACTGGAATATGGATTGATGCAGCCATTGGCTAGTGCATACAGAAATCATATAGAGGCCCATTAGCAGCATAAACCAAACTAGGTCTCACTAACAGCTTAAATCATAGATCTGGATGACCAGAAAGCAGATCACATTTGGCCTAAGTAGAAGTGCTGCGAAAGTTAGGAATTGGAGACACGTCAAAAAGGTCAATAAATGGATAAAATGGGTACAACCTCAGAAGGCCCGCAGATGAAATACGATGGTAAAATGGGCACAAGACACCAAAACAGAGTTCTGAGTTCCAGCATGATGACGATAGGTTCCATACTTCCAGCACCTTTCTGGTAAAGAAGTCCCCCTGTCTGGTGGGAAGGTTGCAATGTCTGGTGAGAGCTGCATGTGAATGGTATCACCTAAAAATACTTAGTGAGTAGTGAGAACTAGTAGGATGCCTGTTGTAAACAAAGTTGTCTTGATATAGGAAGTGAATAAAGAGTAAATCAGGATCAACATAGAGGTATATAGTTTCTGTTTAAGAGCTATTTCCTCACTCAAGAAATCTACTATTGCTATCTTCTGTGTCTACAGTTAGGATCTGTGATGTTTGCCAGAGAGTCTGCAGCTACAGGATCAGCATATTTAGCCATCAATGGACACATTTACAACCCTTTACTTGGCCTGTAGGTGTGACCATCCTCGACCACAAGGAATCGCTGATAACAACAGTTAGGACCCAAAATGATGTGACAAAAGAGCAGAATATGACAAATGTAAACAGAGTCCATTAAGGATACCAAGACTCACAGCCTTGCTTGAGCAAATATGCATAAAACTGTGCACTAACCGCAAGGTATACTGTGAAACAGAACGCCAAAAGCCTGACGATTACGGCCCAATTGCATCTTTATAGCAGAGTCCTGAAGGGCACCTTCTGCTTTAAGAGGGCAAGCAGCCAGAGAGGCAGCCTGCAGGTGGTGGGGGTGGAGACTGATTGGAGAGTGACCTGACCAGCAGAGGGCTGGATTGGAGCTAAGTACGGTCAGGAGGTCTGGCCCCGAGAGCCAAGAATAGAGGAGCTCCTGGCTGTAGCGTAGCGGGGATCCTGAAGTAACAGCGAAACTGGGTAAGTGACCTTGTAGGTCTTGGAATAGGGGACAGCTGCCTGGGCAGAGAGAAGGCTTGTTCCTAGTTTTATGTGAAGCCCAGAGAGTTTGGATGTCTGCTAGAGGGCATAGGTGTTTTAAGTTACACTGGTGGTTTAGCCTTGAGCCCTGCTGGGGCAGGCTCAAGGCCTACTCAGGGAGCCAGTAGCCCAGGAAGGACTTTAGACAAAGACTACCAGGGCTGGGGGAGCCCGGTGGTCCCAACCAACTGAGGACTGGGGCCAGGGCTCAGGAGGGGCCATGGCAAGAGACCAGAATCCAGGGGGGCAAGTTGGGCCAGAAGGCCTGGAGGTCTCAACTGGCCTGAGGGTGGGGCCAGGGCCCAGGAAGGGCTAAAGGTCTAGGAGGGACCACAGCCAGGGACTGCTGGAGAGCCTGGTGATCTCTACTGGCCCGGGAGTGGGGCCAGGGCCCAGGAGGACCCAAAGGTTCAAGAGGGACCACTGCCACTGACAGAGTCAAGGCCCACAGGCAGGGAGGCTAGAGCCTAGAAGCCAGGTCCTGTACTGTGGGCCTGGACTAAAGGGCCCAGTGAGAGCACTGAGGGATGAGGCCAATAAGGCTGAGACCCCTACAGAGTGAATGAGAGTACAACACCCATGAGGCACGAGGTGTGGTGTAGGAGAGGATGGAACCACGCAATGAGCCCTTAAGGCTACGGGTGCCCTGAAGGGGCATATATGCACAATTAGCCCTTAAGGTTACTGGTGACTTGCAGAGGCACAGGCAAGCCGAGAGGGACCACTGAGCTGAAAGGCTGGAGCAAGACTGTGGAGTCCAAGAGGGACTTGATTGGACTAAGGCTCACTCTAAAGCCTGTGGACAGCTTCTCTTAATTAACTTTCATTAACAACAAGGCACCGCGGGCAAGCAAACAAGGGAGGGCTACTTTAGAGACTGAGGCAGCAGGAGTCATGCGGCCACAAGAACTGTCATGACTGCCCCTCGGGCCAAACATTATAGTAATTAGGAGGTAAAATTATGTTGGAACGAGACAAGACAAGTTAATTCCCAAACAATTTCAGAGGTTGCATTTGAACTGAATGCATGAATTTGAACTGAATGACTTCACAGACTGAAAGATCATGTCATGCTAGAGCATAAACACAGATCTATAGGTCAGCCTTACCTTGGTAATTCAGATTACCCCTGAGGTCACAATCATACACAGAGAATAAAGTTTAGTATGGCTTGAAAAAAAATCATTTTCTGCCATCTCCTATCTCTTTTTCAAAGACTTCTTGGTCTGATTACTTACTCCGGCCTTTCTTCATCCTCTCTCTCCACTATGTCTTAATGGGAAGATTATTTATTGTTTTAGGGATACTTGACACCTTACTACAAATAGAACAGCCTGTGCTGAACAACAGAATGTTCTTTAAAAAGGTTTGTGGTGATATAACCCAATAATAATACTAAAATGTTTCAAAGAACTTGTACCAAAAAGGAAACATTTCTTCAGGTATTCAAAGCTCATGTCCTACACTTTCAATGCATTTGCTTTTAATGCAGTATGAAGGCAGCTCTCTCACATCCTGTAAAGCCAAAGACATTCTTACAGGGTATTTTTCAAATGGGCTTTCAGCTTTTCTATCACTTTTTGTTTGTGGCCTGAGCTGCAGCACTTTCAAGCACTTGATTCACGTAGCTGTGCAGACAGTACAAAACTATTCAGGAAAAGATAGATCTCTCACTTGTCAGCTCACTGTGAGCCTGATCACCAGCCTGTCAGAAGGTTACCCATCAGGATCTGGGTGGCCTGTGCATGCACTCTATCAGCAGACCATCTGTGCTATTGCTGCTGCTGGCCATGTGCATCTCCTAGTGATCTCATTCTTACAGAAGCAACTGCAGGCCCAGTTCAAGAGACAGAAGCTCTACTATGTTTATTGTCTATAAAAAGCTTCACACCCACAACCAGCTGGTACATGGTGCTAGCCAAGATACCTGCAGCAAGGTATGGGTATCATGGGCAGGCACCCCCTCCCCTCCCATCCCCACTGCAGAACAAGTCATTAATGACTCCTAGGCCACCTTTTACATACCAATCAAATCAACTTTTCTTTATATCATCCACATCCCAGTTCTCACAAATACTAAAGCAAATCTCTCAGGCCCCCTCTACACGTGCAGGTAAAAGCATGATGGGATCTAACACAGGAGTTCCCAACCCCCAAGCTGCAGCCTGGTGCCGGGCCACAAAGGGTTGGCTGCTGGCCCACAGGAGGGATGGCTGCTAGACTGGAAGTAACCCCAGACCGGCAAATGCGGACTAGAAGTGACCGGCATACTGCGGAGCAGCAGCCAACTCTTTTTTATATGGAGTATTAAAAAGTGTTGGCTACCTGCCCACAGTATACCAGTCACTGCTGATCCACAGTTTGCCGGTCACTTCCAGTCCACAGCTTGCCAGTCTATGGTCACTGCTGATTCGTAGTTTGCCAGTCCTCAGCCTAAAAAGGCTGGGAACCCCTGATCTAATGCAGAATCCACATAATCACACCTCCTGCCATGCCACATGTGCATGGCAGGAGGCACAATTGTGGAATTGTGCATTATATCCCATTGCACCTTATTGTTGGTGCTGGGGGAGCCTGATCCCAGGCTTCCACTGCACTGGAAAGAAGCAAGGTCCTGCTGCTGTTGGGACCATCCCCTCCTCCAATTGAGGGGCTCCCAGCTGCAGGGATGTCCCATGCACTCCTGGGGTTGGGGGACTGCAGCAGTCACAAACCCCAAAGCTCGGAGAAGCAAGAAATTGTGAGCCTTGGGGATCATGGCAGCTGCAGTCCCCCAGGCCCAGGGGTTTAATGCTGGCCATGGTGCACCTTTGTGGCTGGGAGCCCCATCAGCTGATGGGACTCCCAGCTGCAGGGGAGACCCTGCTACCTGTGTGAGTTAAAGCTCAATAGCAGCTAGCTATACAGCTAATATACATTTTCAAGGTCTACCTTAATAGCTAGTTGGAGCTTTTTTGTTTTGTAATAAGTACTTTGCAGGTGTAGCTGGTCTCAAGATAACTGTTGAATTAACCAGTTAATTGTGTGGTAACTGTAACATGTAGAGGGGGCCTCTGACATCACGCATACCCCAATTCAGACCAGATGAGAAGGTTGCACTAAGTAGAAAGACGTTTACCAGGTCATCCTGATTCTTATTTTGGTGTCCTGTCCAATCTTATCAATCACTCCTTCAAGAGTAAATTGGATGCTTATCTTGCTGGGATCCTATGACTCCAGCTGACTTCCTGTCCTTTGGGCAGGGGGCTGGACTCGATGATCTCCCGAGGTCCCTTCCAGCCCTAATGTCTATGAAATCTATGAAATTAGCCTTGTGAGGAGCCTATATGGTTTAACAATCTAACTTTCCGAGCAATTTTTCATCTAAGCCCTACACAAACCCGGTATGTTAATGCCTTGTCCTGTTCAATGAGGCTTCCATTGGTCAGTGCTATAGCAGAGCCTTTGTGCGATTTGCATATGCACTGATGAATGGTTGTATTTCTCACTGCAGTATGCCACAAGCCATTGTTGTATTCTTCCTCCATGAATATAACATGCTACAGGAATTCTTCTGCCTGCTTAGGAGAGTTTGAAATTCTTTATAAATACAGATTGTAAAATTTTTGGTATCATAGTTCATTTGCTGACATCAGTGCTACCTAATTTAGGTAAGCACAGTAGCAAGGCCCCTGGCATACAGCCCCAGCCTGTTTGCTCTATATTAGTACATTCTCCCACCTCTCCTGCCATGCTTTGTTGTTACCAATGATAAGTCTGGGAGACTGCCTTCAAATACCTTGACTGTCAGTCCAGAAGCCCCTCTTCCTGGTGAGGAGATCTCTATTTCTCTATTGCTGAGTCCTCAGGCCCTCCTTACAGTCCCTTTGGGCCCTACCATAGTCTACATGTGGTTGCTAGGTCCTGCCATAGCCTGCATGTGGCTCACCTGCACTGTCTTCAGCAGGAACTCTCAGTGGCCTCTTGTCCCTTCAGCCACTCCATGCCCCACAGCTCAGAAAGAACAGCAAACATAAACTTTACAATCAGTTTCTAATTTAACTTAAACTCCACCTGGGGTCTCCATACCATTACTAGACCCTCTTCCCCACTCTGCTAGCACCCTACTAGCCTTTAAGTGCATTCTCTGACCTCCATTTTTTTCTGTCTCCACAGCTTTAGCTGACAGCAGCTCCTTCCCTTTGTGAGATAAGGGCTAGATTGAAGCTCCCTATCAGACCCTATGTTCCACCCCTTTCTAGCCACCTGAACTCTGATCCTCCAGGCCAGACTCAGGGTCTTCCCTTTTTCTCTAATTAGCAGGCTTATTGCTCTGACCTGCCTCTTTATCCTAAACAGATTCACAGCTTTGCAGCTAGCCCTCCTGAAAGCCGTATCCCTTAGCCTGCCCTTTGTGGGCAACCAACAATCCTTCCAGATCATGGTGTATGCATGAGAGGCCACCTAGACCTTCAATGCATATGCCTAGACAGGAGGGTTTGGTTTTTTTAGTGGAGTGGAGGCTGCCCAGGCCTTCCAACCTCTTTTTAGGTCACTGAGACAGAATCCAAAGGCCAGACTGAGTCCAGACATTTGGTACCTCCATGGCTGTATTTGTATATGCGTGCCTGCCCCTTGTAGCACTGCATTTATTTACTTCAATAACAGGTGTAGAGATGCCCTGTTACAAGCACATGGGGGTCATGGGCACTACAGTTTGCTTTCAGCAAGTTAGCTGTAAAATACAGAATTTGTCCCATAATTAACTGGTGCATCATCAGCTGCAAAGGACACTAAATTTTGCATTCTAAGCCAGTCATACAGCCTTGTGCATATTTTGACCCCTATAGTATCATTTTCCCCTCAGAGCCTTTGTAAAAAAAACCTTGTAAAGCGCAGCAAACTTTTCCCAACACCACTGGATACAGCTGGAAAAATTTGACCGTCACTGGCTATGTAAAATGACTTGCTGTTTTTTAAGTTATCCAGCAGCAACTCAACTGAGTAGAGAACAAAAATATTTTCCAGAATTTGTCCTTCTGTAATTAGTTTGTTTACTCAACTTTGATAAATCTGAAAATCCCTTTAAGCTTTCAGCTTCATCCTGTAACCAAGCAACAAGTGTATGGTACACACATACAACTTCAGAAGCGATGGCACTGGTCACCTCAGGAGGATCTTTGGTTGTGAAATATCTGGGCAACCCCTCCTACCAGTCTTCAATCTCACTGCCAACAGATGTTTCTGTGTGCTACTGTGCTTCCTTACAGCACCAAAATCTCCACTTTTCACATAAATATGACAGTGGATATGTGGACTAGACAGTAGTTCCTGGGCCCTTTTACAATCTATTTTATAAATTCAAGATCCAAGAGCCACTCATTCCAGAAATAACAGCCCTTTCTGTTCTTTGGAGTGTCTTAGGGATTTTGTTTCCCTGCAGTGTTAATGTGCATGTGGGCATACAGATCGAGCATGCACAGCAAGCTAGGCACCGATCTCAAACCTTTTAGATATACCGTCATCTAAGTCCCAAACATGTAGGTAACCTAAAACTTAGAAGAAGCGGGTGCTAGCGTGTTGTATCCAAAGTAGACGAATGATTAGAGTGCTCACTTGGAATAGCCGAGACATGCATTTTGGGTCATCTTTGCCTAAAGGGTATTTGGACTTGTATGGGTCTGAGTGCTTACCCCCATGCTCCAATGACCAACCTACAGGTTAGGCATTACACTGCTCTCCAGTGTTTCTTTGGAAGCTCGCATGCTGGGTAGCCAGGAGAGAAAGATATATAGGACCGAGAGGAAGAGAACAAGGCAAAAGGCATGTACCTCAGCGAGATAGTGGCTGCCCTGTAAGGGAAGGGCAGCTAGCCTGGAGCACTGCTCTCCATGAGGCACAAACTTTCTCATTGAACTACTCCTCATTTTTCAATGACAATTAAATCAAAGGGGAAGTAACTCAGCTTCAAAAGCAGTGCCAGAATGGGGTCTGAATAATGCCTGACTTGTGACATTATAGTTAGAGCACTCTGCTGTAGGGTGAACGCCTTCTGAAAATGGAAAAGTGGGACACATGCCCCCCCCCCCCCCCCGCCCCTCCGAGGGTGGCATGGCTGGAACAAAGCTGAACAGAGCCCAGGGTGTGCAAGGGAGGATGCAGGCTGCCCACTGTGGGGCTTGGGGCTCTTGACCCTGCTGCCTTCCCCCTGGGTGCCTCTCTGGGCCAGTGGGTGAGGACCAGCACAGGAGGGCAGAGGGGTTTGGTGCCCCTGCTGCTGCCACTGGGAGTCCCATGCCAGTCATGCCACTATGGTGAGGTGCCCTCTGCCTGCCTGGTAGCAGCAGGGGTGGCAGCACAGTTGTGCCTGCCCCCCCAGTGTTGGGTGGGCAGGAAGAACCTTGCCATAGTGGTGTGGCTGGCATGGGATTCCTGATAGTGTGTGGAAGTCCCAGGGAGGGCAGCAGGGAGGGAGAAGGGACGATGCGTAGGGATTGCACACAGGTGCACATGCACCCCTTGAGCATAGTGGTGCACCCCCTGCAAAAAGGCACCACCGACACCATTGGCGGTGCCTGTGGGCAGTCGCTGCCTGCCACCCCACTGCCAACACCACCAGCAGTGTCTACAGGCGGTCCACGATCACCCCAGCCACTGCCAATGCTGCTGGCAGTGCCTGCAGGTGGTCGCTGCTTACCACCCCCCCCCCATCCTCCCCCTGCCGCCAACAGTGCTGGCAGTGTCTGTGGGAGCTCTCTGCTTACTGACACCAGGCTTCTGGCACCACTGCCGTACTCACACCACCGCCAGCACAGCCATGCCTTCCCCCTTCCCCCCCCCAGCCCAGCTGCCAGGGGCACATGCCATTCATGGCAGGGAGCCCTGAGCCTGCAGCGAGCAGCCCAGGCTCTCACACCACACACAGATCTGGAGGGGCACCTGCTTCCACCCCCCCTCCCCCCTCCCTGGGAGTGCATGCAGCAGTGGGAAACCAGCCTCTCCCACACTCCCCAGATGAGCCACCCGTGGCTCTGTCCTGTTCCCAGCCAGCCCCACAGCTGTGCATTCCTGCCCCAGCCCCGGGCCCCATGCACTACCCCAGCTGGGCAGCACCCACAGCCTCAGCTCCAGCCGCCAACCCTGCCTCACTCCCTCCCTCACCACAGGGACCTCAGTTCTCCCCCATCCCCTCCCCTGACTTACCTGCAGGCAGCTAGAGGAGCTGCGCTCCACCACTGCCTGGCTGTATGTTGGCCACATACATGTGTGCGAGCACAAACATATACAATGGTGCCCCTTGCATCTCACTCCCCCTAGCCCAAAGCAGCCACTTGTGGGCTGGAACTTTGCCAGTCTGCAAGGAGAAACTCACTGTTTCCCACAGCCAATGGAAAACCTGGACCCCTGCACATTATACTGGATGATAATTGATTGTGTCCAGGGAAATCCAGGACAAATCCTGTCCTGGAGTCATTCAGCCCAGGACCAGGACTTAATGTTCACATTTCAGAACTGTCCCACCTAGTTAAGGATTGCTGGTCTCCCTACTCTGCTGACATATCAGGAAAATACAAACTCTAAACCCACTCTAGGGAAAGGAGGGACAGGTGAAACCTTAGGTCTCTGGCTCCTCAGGTGACCACTAAGCTATTGGGGCGTAAAACATGGGAGGGCCCTTCTCCTCATTCAGGCTTACGCAACTAGAAAACAGAATCCCTGTCTGTAAATGCCAAAAATGTCAGAGGGAAATACAATGCCACCTAGTGTCTACAGCCTTATTTTAGGGTATGCACATTGTAGGTATGCCATAGTGTCATCTGATTGACTCAGCAGAGCCAGAGCAAAGCATGAAGCAATGTTTTGATTGTTTTTGTTTTTGTTTTTAAAATGTCTTGCTCATTTCTACAAGGCTGCATGATAGAAGCAAGCTGTGCAGAAGGCAGGCTGAGATGCTCCATATTTTTGGTGCTGGATGATGAAAAGAATTTACTAGTTCTTATAAACTCTATGAAGAAACCTTTCTTTAGCGCAACCCTATTCCTTTCAATATACTGGAGCTGCTTGCTGGTTTCCTGCAGTTTGTTCTTTGTTGTTACAAGTTTCAAGCTTAGTTCATCCTACTCCCTCATCAAACTACCTTGCTTTAAAGGCTTTCTTAAATAGTTGGTTGCTCTGCTTGAAAGTCTTTTTCCTTTAAAATGTCTGTGTATCAAGACAAACAAAGCTCACTAGCTTTGGTTTTAAAGCAGAAGATTTTTTTAAAGGAGTCATGAAGACAATGGAAACCTCCCGAAATGCAGGCATTGCCTTTGTGAGAACAAATGGGAAGTATTCTGGCAAATTTTAATTAGTATCTGAACTCATCCCTGCTGTTCTGAGCCATAGGGAGTGTTGTCTTGGATGGTAGCTTGCTGCTGTAATTTCTGATACACAGGCTGCTAGAATCTGTGTGTTCTGGAAGGTTGACCCTAGTAGGCCATACTCCAAAGGCAATGAAGAAAAAATTACTTGCATCTGTTTGGGGGATGAAAGTTCAGAAAGGTTTATTGTTCTCAGACAGTACACCCGCTGGCTGATTTAAAAAGTCAGTCCAGCTTAGTGAAGCTTGCTTTTGACAGGTAGCGACATAGCGACTCTGGATAACATAAATAACGTACTAAGGGAGACAGGTCTTGCAGGACCTGTATTTATACTTGTGTGCTCCCTCTCTTCCCATACCAATTCTTCTCTCTCTCTATCAAGATGTTTATCTCTACTTGTTTTTGTTTTTTTTGGGGGGGGGGCAAAGTTTACACACCTACACTTCACTTCTCTGCCTCATTAGCAGGGATCTCGGTTTCCTGTTTCCCATGGGAAAACAAGGAAACCCACAGATTTCCCTATTTTATCAGAGAAAAAATGGATTTTACCTTTTAGCAGAGAAACCTGTGGATGTCCTGCTTTTGCAAAGAGCTCTGCAGGCTGGCAGAGTTCCAGCCTGCAAGAGCTAAATACAAAAAAGGCAGGAAACCTCCAACCCTGTCTGCAGGGAGACGGAGAGGGAGAAAGGGTGGGGCCTGGGGCTCGTAGTCACCCAAGGCTTGGCTCAGGCTCACTTTCCTTCCTGGAACCTGTGAGGTAAGTGGGGGTTGCAGCTGGTCAGGGGGTTGCAGGTCAAGGCTGGGGGGTACCGGCAGGGCTGGGGGGAAGCTGGCTGGAGGCTGAAAGAGTGGGGAGGTGTTAGGGGAAGACATGGAGTGCCTGCCTGGCCAGTGGCACGTGGACAGTGAGCAGGGCGCTATTGGCCCAAGTAGGCTCCACACTTCCACGTGCGACTTCATGTGCCATTCCAGGTCCATGTGCCACCGGCCAGGTGGGCACTCCTGCAAGAAGCTGGCTAGGGCCTGAGGGAGCAGGGAGGTGTTAGGGAAACTTCCACGTGGAGTGCCCGCCTGGCTGACAGCACACAGACCTGGAGCAGCGCAGTATCAGCCCTTCAGGGAAGCTGCACATGGAGGCATGGAGCCTGCTTGGGCTGATAGCACTTGAGCCTTTTGGGTGCTTGGCCAGTGACTGCACAACCTTGGAAGTGGTTGAAAAATGCACCTGTATAATCTTGGCTTGGAAGGTAAAATTAATGCTTGCATTGGAAAGGCAAGCAATGCCATAGCTAAACTTCAAAAGCGAGTTTGGAAAAATGGAGCGCTCTATCAACAAAGATGTCCATCTACAGCATTTGCATACTTAGCTCTCTATTGTATGGCAGTGAAACATGGGCTCTTTATGCCAAGGAAGAAAGAAAACTGAACAGTTTCCATCTTAGATGTTTCTACCATATCTTGAGCATGACATGGATGTGACAAAATCTCCAACTTTGTTCTGGAATGGGCCAAGATACCTAGTATGTTTGTGCTCCTGAGACAGACATGCCTTTCTTGGTTAGGACATGAATCATATAAGCAATGGTGGAATCCCCAAGGACATACTCTGTGGTGAGAGGGCCATTGGCAAATGTGAACTTGGACAGCCAAAACTCCGTTTTGTTGATGTTTGCAAGAAAAACCTTCACGAGCTATGCATCAGTGGTCAATGGTGGGAATCAATTGCTTCAGACCACTGCAAGTGGAAAGCTGCTACGAAGCAGGGCCTACACTGTTTTGAGACAGAGCGGGTCAATGATAAGATAGAGAACAGGTGTCAGAAGCAGGCAAGACAGGATGGTATTTGGCATGCCACTGCAAGCTTAACCAAGGTTGGATGTGCATCTTGCTGGAAGGTCTGCTTGTCACACATCAGACTCCTCAGCCACTCAAGAAGCTGTGGTGCTTCCCAGTAACCTACCAAAGGCTCAATCTCCATGGTCTTAAATTAACAGAATTGGACTAGACAATGTGTTAAGATACTAATTGAGGATACCTGAGTATGGATGTAGAGAGTACTAAGGATATGGACAAATGCTATGTACAGAGATTGTACTTTTCTTGTACCTGTCTCAAGGAAAATATTATATCCATTGTGGATCTACTGGAACTGAAACCATTTTGAGACTCAGGGTAGACTATGTCCACAAGGGTCTGCAGTCTTAGCAGGACACCTTTGGCAAACAGATTCCAAATGATGCAAAATAAGGATGTACCACTATTGTTATTGCAGTCATTTATATCACCTCTGTTTTTGTACAGTCTGACTATGCTTGCATCCTTCATGTCTTGAGGAACTGTACCTTCTTTCCAACACATACAAATTAATTTGTGCAAATGGAGGAGGAAGATGGATTTCCCTCACTTAACTTCAGCTGGTATGTAATCTGCACCTAGGGCTTTACCACAAGGAAGCTGATCAATGGCTTTTTCTACTTTATCTACGGTAGGTTCATGGTCAAGCACTGTCAGGGTTGAGAGGTCTTCAAGTGCATCGAAAGCAGTGTCATGGACCACATTTTTATGAGAGTATAGTTCTGAGTAATGTTCAACCCATCAATCCATCTGCTTATTGTGGTCACTGATGACTTCACCTGTGAAAGATTTTAAATGGGTGGTCATCCTTGGAGCAGGCCCGAGAGCTTTTCTGATGGCCCCATACATTGCTTGCGTGTTGTCTTGGTCAGCAGCCTTTTGGATACTTTTGCTCAGTTGCAGCCAATAATTATTTGCACACCATCTCACTGTATGTTTGACATTTTACCTGATCTCTCAAAGCGCCTGCAAGTTGGAGTGGCTAGGGTCACACATTTTAAGGAGCCGTGACCATTTCTTTTCTATGAGTGGGATAATTTCAGATGAGTTCTCATCAAATCAATAATTTGAGCTGAGATGCAAGGTATAACAAGAGTCCAAGGCAGTTTGATAGATGGCCCCTTTGAGCTGAACCCGTTTCTTCTCAGCAGTATTACATGGCTTAAGATATGATAGAGCCCCAGAGAGAGTTTTGATAAAGTGAGATGATGTGTCTTCAGCTTTCAGTCATGTGGGATTTATTCGTATTAAGGAGAGTTTCTTACTCTTTTACAATTTCCTGGGATGCAGTTTGACTTTAGGGCATACCATCTCAGTCAGCACTCTGATAAAATCACATAATGATTACATCACAGAAGTCTCGTGAGCAGGTGATGCCAAGGTCCAGATCAATGGTGGCACCGAGATACTTTGGCGTTGAGATTTCCTATTGAAAAAATAATTCATTATACATAGCTCGCTGCATGAAGATAGCTTAGACAAACCTCTGTTTTCATTCATTCTGCCTCCCCCATTGGTGCTCATTGAGGCCATGCAGTGTGCTCAGTGTCAACCCTTGTGTTGAAGTTTCTGAGCAGAACTAATTAAGACACTAAGCTCATCAAAGAAGCAGTGAGAGTTGGAGCACATGCACATCGGAGTTTGACAGGACCAGAAACAGTAGTGAGCTAAAGTACTATTCATCTTTCAGAGCCTTTGTTTGGGGGTTGTATTGCAAACAGCAGTTTATTTTTGACTCCAAACCCAACACCACACTCTCCAATTTCTTCAGGCTAGAAGAACTACGCCTTAGTGCCTGGTAGTCTGGTCTCTTATACAGTGAGGATATCAACATTCAGTCTCTGCAGTTCTGCACCAATGACTGCAGTTTTGCATGCATCATCAGTGGTTTGGAGATTGTCAGATATACATGAGGTTCCTGTAAAATACATTCCAAATTCCAGTCTGTAGGATTGAAAATTTTTTCCTTGCATTTTTGTAGTAGCTGGTGGTACACGATAGCAATCTGCTTTCACATTGAATCTTTAAGCTCCAAGCACCCATGGAAGCAGCAGACTGTGGCAGGAAAATGCCTTTTTGGCTGGGGACTGCCCAGTTTGAGGTAGGCGATAGTTTTCCAGCAAGGTGTAATGACCTCTCCTACCCTGAGATAGCCACTGGCACCTAGATCTATGCCAGTCAGTCTGTGGCTTATAACCAGTAATTGTCAACTCATTTATTTCAATGTATTGTCAAAACTGGAGTAACCTTTTCAGGGTGCAAAAGCTTGGGCATTTGCTAAGTGATCACATGTTGCCCAAGCATCAGAATTACCCTTTGACTTTCTAGTGGATAAGTCAGCAAAGGTAGAACCAATAAGATGTGAGGCTGGAAAGTTGTAGGAGCTGCTGGAATGAAGATTAAATAATCACCTAACTGCCTTACAGGCTCAGCTCCAGATTTTCTTTCAGGATTTACTCCCTTAGGCTATCAATCCACAAGGCAGTGGTTGTAATTACTGTCTTCTTCTTCTGCCAGCTTTGCCATTGGGAAATGTCCTCTTCCACCGCAGATGCCATTATGATGACCAGAGGACAGCTCTTAATGATGAGAACTGTCTGCACTTACTACGTTCAGCCCATTGGCAAAAGTGGTTGCCAAAGGTGCAGCATGTGGAGCCATTAGTAAAAGTTGGATGCGAGTGAGGACCAGTGATCCCAAACCACCTTAACAAGATGTTGCTGTCTGAAAAACAAAAGGCTCTACCCCCCCACCCCCCAACACCGCAGTTTTTAGAAGTGCACAATTATATACTGTCAATCTAATTTGTGCTCTCATGAGGTCATTTGCAGCACTGGCAGAGGGAGCTTGAGAGGGGGCAGTGGGCACGGTGGCCATTTTAAGTTGGTGTGGAGCCACCAGAAGGTGTTTCTGCCACGTTGTGGCCATGGGTGCTGGGTGAGGGCAGGGGTGAACCAGCCTCCCTCGTGTGGGGAAGGGAAAGCTTGGGCCAGGCTGGGAAAACAACTCCTGTGAAACCTGCTATTTTTGATAACCATTAGCTGCAGAGCCATCTCCTAAGCATAGGGCAGGGGAAAAAGTGAGAGCTTGGGTCAAAGGAGGAAATTTGCTCCCACAGAAGCTGCCTCCACCTTTGCTTTCTGTTCTTGTAAGTGCTTGTGTTGACCAGCTGGTATTTCAGCCCTATTACACAAAATAATTGAATGCTAGGCAGTAGGCAGATCTTTAATTAAACAGCGCATGAGAAGATTCTAAAGGCACCAAAATCAGGATGAACAAACCCAGAAACCAGAGTCAAAAGAGCAACCCACACCTTCATCACAAACCCAGAAAAATATGGACCTAATAACTTCCCAAGGTTCCAGCATCCATTACTGCTGTGCCATGAATGTGAATACAGTGCAGGTCCAGCATGACTGTGGTGCATGCATGCAGTATGTTCCCAGGTTGCAGTGATGCCTGTTGCTACGTGGAGGGGTAGCTAACTGCTGACTGCCACTGTTGGATGTTGGTTCCAGCCATGTGGTATGCATGGCTGACAGCTGTGGAGTGCTTATTTCCATCTCAGCAGAAGAACCCTGTGGGGGCACGATGCTGGATAGCAGCATCTGTCCCCTGGGGCCTGCGGTCAGTCTGGCTGGACCATTATATTGTAGGGTGACAAGTGCACCAAGCATGCTCTCAGTCTGCAGGGTCAATACAGACGTGACACAATCCATGGATGCCTTCTCATCCCTTGCAGACTTCATTAGTGACTCCATTGTCTGTTGTGTAGAGGGGTCTGGGCCTCTGAATGCTGTCTGGCAAGCCACAACATAGAGTCGGGACTGCTGGATCCCATATCTGACCATCACTATGTGCTGGCAGTCATATAGCTGCTCTTTCTCCTGCCACTCCCTTGCCTCTGACCCAGGACCAGCTATCCTCCACCAAAGAGTCCAGTTCATGTTACTGTATGTGTGTGGCTCTTCCTCTGCCTGGATGCTTTCTGGGCCCCGGTCTCTGCCTACATTCTTCAACCATAATAGGATGCTGTGGTGTCATCACCATCATTTGTAGGTGTCAGCCTAAAAGAAAAGCATAGAAAAAAGAAGTTCATTGTTTTGCTCACTGTTGCCCTGATACCACAAAGAACTTAAAAGACCATCCAGTCAGTACACAGGATTATTTGACCTACTGACTCTCAACAAGGTAAGTTCACTCTCCCCTCTGCTCTCCTTGCACATGGAAAACCAGGGGGTTTCCTTAGACAGGCATATGCTTACATTGCAGGGGTACAGAAAGGGCCACTGGGCACAAAGGATCATGGGTTGCCTGGTACTGAGCTGGCCACTTAAAGAGTGTAGTGATGTTGGCAAATGTGCAGTCTGCTCTTATAGGCAGTCAGAAATATTGATCTGTGGTGGGACCCTTAACAGACTTAACAGGATACCTTCAGCCTGCCCAGCGTGACCCTGATGCAGTTGACCCCACTTCAGAGGCAGGAGTTGTTCACTGTTGTGCAAGGTAGCCCAATGATCTTTGCTGTACTGTTACTGCAAGAAATGGTGGTCCCAGATTACTTTAACTCATGGAAAAAGATGACTTGCTACAGTGGCTCTGCAGTGTAGGGTCATTAACTGTCAGGGAGAATCTGATGGTATACCTGACCAGCCACTCTGTCACAGAGCAACTGGGACATGATTAAGATCACCACATGTCTGTGTCTAGCTTAATGGGCAGCTACTTGCTGGCACAAACACTCAAAAGGCTGATGCTGCACTGCTTCCTCCATCCCCCCTACCTCCACCCTCACCCTCACCCAGAGAGACACTAGCACCCCAACAACTTGGACACCAATATCTGCAGCCATGAACGAGCCCATAATGGTATGAGCTGTTTGATGGGCGCAATCACCAATAGAACTTCAAATGATTTCTGGGAAAGGGGGGGGGCAGTCACCCATTCTCCCTCCCTCCCCTACTTCATGGATATTGGTACCCAGAGACCCTGGTTACCAACTCTAGGGTCTGGGGCCGGCAGGAGCTTTGACAAGCATTCTGAACTACGCTTGCTGCACTG
Source organism: Crocodylus siamensis (assembly GCF_052110815.1). Lineage (NCBI taxonomy): Eukaryota > Metazoa > Chordata > Crocodylia > Crocodylidae > Crocodylus > Crocodylus siamensis. Next base: position 112,557,784 of record NC_143397.1, on the reverse strand, counting down.
CAGGGCAGAAATTGCACAACTAGTGGGGGTTGCATTGACCAAAAGACTACATTGCTGATTTACAGTAGTTTGCTTTCTGCTATCCTTGCTTACATGCTTGGAATGCATTGTTTTGAAATGAAGTGCCTTTATTTTTTCCTAATGATTTGTTTGCATGGGAGTGATGGTAATTGTATCAAGTCTCTCCTGGGTTGTAGAGACAGAGTGAAGAGGGGCCACAGGGGGATGGTTTGGGCCGATGGGACTCTCTGACCCAATGCCCCAGTCAGGAATGGGTTGATTAACCACTGGTTCCTTGGTAGCAGTGACTGAGCAATCAGAAGCTACCTAGCTGAGAGAAAGAAGGACCAGATAGGCAAGCCATGATATTCTCTGGTGCAATGCCTATTCGTGCAGTGGGTCACTGCTGAAGTGTTCTGTGAGGACTGCATGCATTTGGTGCACAGCTAGGAGGAGGAAGAAGAGTCTCTGTGGATGTGGGCCAGCTATTGCTGTGCGAGGGTGGGCAGGCTGCATGAAGTGTTAAGTGAGCCATTATCCTAATCAGTCTTTGATCACTTTCAAGTTGAAAGGAACCCCAGTACAATGACCATTACAATGGTGCAATGACCATTATGCCTGTAGTCAAATTGACCAATTTACTATAAAGTGGTACTGCCTTCAATGCACAGTGTAACACATAGCGGGAGCGGGATGCTGGAACAATCGCCTATCAAGGCCATGGGGTTCCAGTGCATATCTACACTGTAATTACACTGGGGAAGAGAGCATTGCGGTGGGGCACTGGGGCAATTCCCAAGTGTGGCTAAGGTGTTCCACAAGGAACATTTCATTTCCTCTCCTAGCTGCTAGTGTTCCCTGGCCCTTCCCTACTGAATACCTGTTACTACTCACAGTAAGTGTTAGGTCATGGTCTAGGTTGGGTCTTCTTGCACGCTAGGTCCTTGTGACTGGGAGAAGGACAGATTAACTACTGATGAGTTCCATGAGGCCTGGGAGCTGGCTGTGAGCCTGTTGGCTCTGAAATACTGACCTGTCGTAGTAGGGCTGGTTGGGATGCTGAGGACAGGAAACAGCTGGAGAAATCTGGCCACTTGAGGTCTGAGTCTAGATTAATGTCAAAGTCTGCACCAAAATCTTCAACCTGGTTCATCTCCTGGGTCATTGCTGAAGTCTTCTGTGAGGAATGCATGAATTTGATCACAGTGGCATCAGAGGCCTCTTTGCTGTGCTGGGTGATGCAGACCATGTCCATCACATTCTGGCACACCACTTCATCATTCACCATGAGGATACAAAGACCATCTGGTTTTAGGGGCTTGAATAGATAGATTTTCTACTGGTTCTCTACCTTCCCCCAAATGGCAACGAGATATATTACTTCCTCCCTGGTCCACTTGGTGCCAAGCTTGCACATGATGTTGGATGTGGATGGAGGGGTCATGGTTAAAGGAGGATGGACATAGATGGATGAAGGCTGGTGGGGACTGATTGATGGACAGACAGAGGGATGAACCTTGGCTCAGTAGGTGGTGGCTGGATTGGAGGATGCCCCCAGTAGATGCATGTCCCTGGTGAGTGAATGGGTGTGGTTGTTTGGATGGGTGCAGTCTCCAATGCTGACCTCAAGCAGGTGGTGGTCAAAAATGGCTTCCAAGTCACTATGCAGGGTAATGAATAAGTAGGCAAAGTCACTTCTGCCCTTTCACTTCCTGGAAATTGACATCTGTCACCAGGGCTAGAGTGGCCCACACTGATTTTCAGAGAGGCCGTAATTGGGGTGGAAGCCATGTATTGTCAGATGTCTGGAGGACTGACTGCTCAGGACATTGTTCTACAACAAACATCAGATACACTTTGCCATGTTCCAAGAGAAACTGTTTCAACTTTTTATCTCCACGTGGATCTTTGGGCTTTGACCTGAGATACCAGAAAAAGGGGGGTGAGAGAGGAGAAGGGGACAAGAAAGGAAGAGTGGCTGGTAGCAAGTCAAAGCCCATATAGGACTTGGATCGTGGTGGCAGAGAAAAGGCTAAGGGTCTACGTTCTAACCCATCTCTATGATTTCCCTGCTGTATTACCTTGGGAAAGTCAATTATATTTTACACTAACAGATAGAATTTCAACTAAATAACTGCAAACGCAGAAATGATTAGCCATGTATATTGTTAAGGCAGAACCTGCAGGTCATAACAATAGACATAATGAAACCCAAAACATTAAGGCTCTAAGAAGCTGACTTGGAATTGTAATATCAGCATTTTCACTGTGGTCAATGTACAGTAAGCCAATCTGTGCTCAGGCCAGGGGTCACAAAAGTGCAGGGATCCTGATATTGAGGACAGCAGGGCTAGACCTGGTAAATGTACTGAATGGAGCTACACTAAAAAACTCTGGCCTTTTGCCTCTGGGCTGTGATTTGCTATTATTTATCTTTAAATAAGGCTCTTCACCAGAGAAGCAAACATTACAGTCAACTTGTTGTGCTAGCAAACCTGCATTCTCTGTCTAGCCTACTTTCTTCCAGACCTTTAAATATGTCCAAAGTTACAAGTTGATTACATTTGTAATAGAGGCTAATTATCTTCTATTTAATTTGTGGTAGAATAAAATCAGTCCCGTGTGGCTTCTATTTTACTGTCCTATGATCCACTTCTAATCCTAGGGGCTTTCAGGAACCTCAGCGGGCAGAAGCATATGCATTAATAGCCAAATAATTGGCTTTATTTCTTCAAAAAACAAAAACAAACCAATAAACAACAACAAGAAAGACTTAAGGAAGAAGCAGGAGGAATTCAAAAGGAGTTTGTTCAACATTTAGTGCAGTAATTCAATGCATCACTTGATGGGTTTAATTCATTACCCCATTATTTAAGGATCTCAGTTACATGCAGACTGTCATGAAAGACAAAGAACCCAGAGATAGGAGGCTGGCAGTGGGAAGCTACCATCTAAGCTAGGCACAAAAGGCACAATCATGAAGCAATACCACAAATGTCTCTCATCATGTCAACATCATAAACTCCTTATTCTGCAAAAACAACAAATGGAAGACCTCATGGGTACATGACCTCCCCTCCCCCCTTCCAAAACTCTAACACCTGTGCATGCATAGGACCATACCTATGACCATCACGATGTCCATATCACCAGAGCTACGAGTAGTGAAGATGACTACTGGGTGGATCATTTGAGGCATTTTATTATGTCCATTAGTATTGCCCCAAAACAAACAAAAGGAGCAACCAAGGAAGAGGATCAATCTTGAGGGCTTGAAAAAGCCTGCTACATGTAATAATCTCCAGAAGTGCCCCAGTGAGACAGTCTCTACACCCTCTAATGATGATCTAGACAGTACTGATAACTGGAAGAGCCTCAAGAAAGAAATCCACAATGCATGTGAAGAACCCCTAGGCTTCTCCACAAAGAAACAGCAGGACTGGTTTGATGAGAATGATACAAGTTCTCAGGACAGAAAAAGAAGAGCCCTCCAAAGCTGGACAGAATGAGATCAGCTCCCAACAGAAGCAAGACACTTACTGTCACATTAAAGCCGGCACTCAAAGGAAAATTCAAGACTGAAAAAGTGGTGGGAGTACAAAGCAAAAAAGATTTTAAAAAGTTTGGTTACAGCTATGACATGCAAAGTTTCTTCAGCTCAACCAAAGCTATGTATGGGCTAAGCACAAAAGAAGCTAGCCCCCTGAGGTCCAAAGATACAACAACACACTAAAGGACAGCTCCACCATCAACACATGGTAGAAGATGCACTTTTAAGACCTCCTGAACCAAGATTCTAGTGTTGTAGACAAAAACACTGAAGCAATTCCACAACACCATTAAGGACTACTTTGCAGATCCACCAACTTATCAAGGGGCCTTGAAAGCCATTAAGCAATTGAACTACAAGCATGTAGTTCAGATGGAACACCAACTGAAATTTATAAGCAAGGTGGGAAAAAACCCCTCTCTCAACAACTTTGTTATAAAACTCTGGAAACATGAAGATTCCCAATGATTGGAGAGATGCCAGAATCATTACCATATTCAAGAGAGAGAGACTGGGTTGCTGGAGTAATTGTAGTGTTGCTCCTGTCCACAGCTGGGAAGATCCTCAACTGCATTTTCCTCAATAGACTAACTTTTCTTGCTAAGGAGATTCTACCCAAGTCCCAACCTGGTTTCAGATGACTTGGAGGTAAAACAGACGTGATCTGTGCTGCTAGGTAGCTGCAGGGGAAGTGCCATGAGCAACACTGAGAGTTTTACATGGCCTTCATTGACCTAAGGCCTTTGATTCAAGCAACAGAGACCCCATAGAGGATTCTGATGAGATTTGGATGCCTGCCAAAATTTCTAACCATTATCAAGCTTCTCCGTAACATGATAGCAATCATCCTAAGTGTTGGCTCATCCTATTTGACTATTAGAACTGGAGACAAGCAAAGATGTGTAAGCACACCAACACACTTTTCCATCTATATTACTGCTATTCAACATCTCATTGCTGACAGACTTCTATCTGGAGTCAGCATTCACTGTCACATGGATGGGAATCTCTAATATCAAATGCTTACATTCCAAATCATAACCAAGTGTCCACTACTTATCTTAAATACACTGACAACTGTGTCATGTATGCCCACTAAATTGAAAAATTCCAGGTCCTTTAACAACCTATCCAAACCAGTCAGCTGCTCCTCCACATATTACAATTAGAGAGCAATCCTTGGAGGATGTTAAACATTTTCCTTTATCTAGGTAACTACCTTTCCCAAAAAGTATATATAGCCAATAATATTCAATACTAGATAAAATCTGCCAGTGCTACTGTTATAGGTCTCCAAAACCATGTCTTGGATGGTCATGACATCAGGACCCAAACCAAGATTCTTGTCTACTAGGCTGGTGTCATCCCTACTTTGCTGTATGGGTGTGAAATACGAGTGACATAACAGAAATGCCCGAAAGCTTTGGAAGATTACCATCATCAATGACATCAGAAAGTCCTCCATAGCAGTTGGAAGGGCAGAAGAACGAATGCCAGTATTCTGGCTCAAGCAAGCACCACCAGCACTGAAATCACATTTGTGTGGCACCAGCTCCAAAACCAAGTCCTATACTCCCAAATCACTGAAAGTCACCACTGCAGGGGTGGGCAACACAAGAGATTCAAGGACACCATGGAGGCCAATCTGAAGAAATGCAATGTTAATATCAGTACTTGGGATGCTCAAGCTATGAATTCTCCTTAATGGTGCCATGATGTACAACAAGGCATTGATCATTTTGACAAAACTCACCCCACTATGGAGGCAAATCGACAAGAGAGACAAAGGGAAAGAGCTGTGATCCAACATTACCAGGCTCTACTCTTTTCTCCCGGAACTATTTACCATGTCTGCAATCAACCATATGGATCTCAGACTAGTCTCTTCAATCATCTACAGATTCACCAATGATTTCCCTATTTGCTGGAAGACTGGCACCCTCATATCAATGCATGGTCTCCAATGACAATGAGATAACACCATCAATGGCAGCTTACCAGGTCCTCTGTAGAAAGAGATTGCATTGTTGGGAGCTTTTTTTTCTGGGGCTTTTCCTAGGCAAGGCAGGAAAGAACGAGAAGAAAAAGTCCACTACCACGGGCTACCTGGCGTAGGTAGGATTCAACCCTGTAGACTCTATGTAATGCTCAGTTAGCTGAGGTTTTGAACAGGGATTGAAGATTGGAACAGCTGAAAAGGGTGTGTTGGGCAGGGCTGAAGTTGCCAATATCTGATCCTTGCTACGCTTACACTTTTTGGACTGTGGAGCTGGTGTCATCGGGAAGGCTTTGGCTTCCATGACCACAGCCCGCTCTTTGGCGAGAGAGGCAGCGAGCTGCTGGGAAGAGATGGCCTCCACCTCTCCCCCCTGGGGAGGAGGCTCTTCTCAGCCAGGCTGGCTGACCTGCTCCACCGGGCTTTAAACTAAGCCCGCTGGGGGATGGGGGGACTACTGCCACTGCTGGCCCGCTGAGCGACCCTTGCAAAGCCAGCAGACCAAGGCACTTAAGGGAGCCCACCCCTGCCCCAGCCCTGGCACAATCTGTGGGCAAGGCAAGAGCCCCCAAGGGGACACTTGCCTGCCTGTACACTAATGCCAGGAGCCTGGGTAACAAGCAGGAGGAGTTCATCCTCCTGCTCAGTGCAAAGAATTATGACATCACTGGGATAACGGAGACCTGGTGGGACTCCACCCATGACTGGACATGGCTATACCCTGTACAGGAGGCATCGTGTTGACAAAAGGGGACGGGGGTGTAGCTCTCTATGTGAAGGAAAGCTACATGTCCCTGCAAGCTGATGTTGGCGACCAGCATGGACCGCTAGAGACCCTCTGGGTAAAAATTCGTGGGGAATACGGCACAGGGGACACAACGGTGGGAGTCTACTACAGACCTCCCACTCAAAGTCCTGAGCTTGACCAGGAGTTCGCCCGGGAACTGACTGAGGCCACTTGCTCCAGGACCTTGGTTGTCATGGGTGACTTCAGTTACCCGGACATCTCCTGGGAAGATCACTCAGCAAAATCCGAGCAGTCGCAAAGCTTTCTGTCGTGCGTGGATGACCTCTACCTGACTCAAGCAGTCTATGGGCCAATGAGAGGCAAAGCGCTGCTCGACCTGGTACTGACTACGGGGGATGACCTAATCGGCGACCTAGTGATCGATGGGAAGCTGGGTGACAGCGACCACGAGCTGATCACCTTCACCATCCGCCGTAAAGCTGGCAAGTCAGTCAGCAACACAGAAGTCCTTGACTTCAGAAAAGCCGACTTTGACAAGCTCAAGAGGCTAGTCGGTCAGGCCCTCAGGGACCATGACCCCAGGGAGATGGGAGTTCAAGAAGAGTGGTTGCTTCTCAAGGAAGCGATCCTCAATGCACAAGCACTATTCCAACATGGAGGAAAGGCAGCAAGAAGGCACAGCAGCCCTCCTGGCTCTCCAGGGACCTAGTGGACCTCCTGCAGCTAAAAAGGAAAGCCTACAAAGGATGGAGGATGGGATTCACCTCCAAGGAGAATTATTCTGCGCTGGCCCGGTCCTGCAGAGAGCAAACCAGGAAAGCCAAGGCTGCAACTGAACTCCAACTAGCTTCAAGCATCAAGGACAACAAAAAGTCCTTTTTCAGATATGTGGGGAGCCGGAGGAAAAGCAAGGGCAATGTTGGACCCCTGCTAAACCAGATGGGGCAACTGACAACTGACGCCCAGGAAAAAGCCAACCTATTAAATAGGTACTTTGCATCAGTCTTTCATCAGTCCCATGGGACGCCCATGCCTGCTATGGAACAGGGAGATCCGGGTGATGGGGATCCCCTACCCTCCATAAATGCTGACCTCGTGAAGGAACACCTTGAGAAGCTGGATACCTTCAAGTCAGCCGGCCCTGACAATCTGCACCCCAGGGTACTCAAGGAGCTGGCGAGCGTCATAGCCCAGCCCCTGGCAAGGATCTTTGAAAACTCCTGGCGCTCTGGTGTAGTGCCCGAAGACTGGAAGAAGGCCAACGTGGTGCCGATCTTCAAGAAAGGGAGGAGAGTGGATCCGGCTAACTACAGGCCCATTAGCCTGACTTCTATCCTGGGGAAGATCTTAGAAAAGTTTATTAAGGAGGCCATCCTTGAGGGACTGGCCCAGGCTAACATTCTAAGGGATAGCCAGCATGGGTCTGTTGCGGGTAGGTCTTGTTTGATGGCAGTCACTCATCGTGGTGCCCTGTGACCAGTGGGGTCCCTCAAGGCTCTTTCTTTGGACACATACTGTTCAACATCTTCATTAATGTTGTGGACATTGGAGTCAGGAGTGGACTGGCCAAGTTCGCCGATGACACCAAACTTTGGGGCAAAGCATCCACGCCAGAAGATAGGCAGGTGATCCAGGCTGACCTGGACAAGCTCAGCAAATGGGCAGACGAGAACCTCATGGTGTTTAACACCGAAAAATGCAAGGTTCTCCACCTTGGGAGGAAAAACCTGCAGCACCTTATAGGCTCGGCAGTGCTACGTTGGATAGCACTACAGAAGAAAGAGACTTGGGGGTCATCATTGACCACAAGATGAACATGAGCCTGCAATGCGATGCTGCGGCTAGTAAAGCGACCAAAACGCTGGCTTGCATCCATAGATGCTTCTCGAGCAAAATCCCGGGACGTCATTCTCCCCTTGTACTCGGCCTTGGTGAGGCCGCAGCTGGAGTACTGTGTCCAGTTTTGGGCTCCACAATTCAAAAAGGATGTGAAGAAGCTTGAGAGAGTCCAGAGGAGAGCCACGCGCATGATCAGAGGTCAGGAAAACAGATCTTACGATGACAGGCTGAGAGCCATGGGACTCTTTAGCCTGGAAAAGCACAGGCTCAGGGGTGATCTGATGGCCACCTATAAGTTTATCAAGGGTGACCACCAGGATCTGGGGGAACGTTTGTTCACCAGAGCGCCCCAAGGGATGACGAGGTCGAGCGGTCACAAACTCCTGCAAGACCGTTTCAGGCTGGACATAAGGAAGAATTTCTTTACTGTCCGAGCCCCCAAGGTCTGGAACAGTCTGCCAGCGGAGGTGGTTCAAGCACCTACATTGAACACCTTCAAGAGTAAATTGGATGCTTATCTTGCTGGGATCCTATGACCCCAGCTGACTTCCTGCCCTTTGGGCAGGAGGCTGGACTCGATCTCCCGACGTCCCTTCCAGCCCTGATGTCTATGAAATCTATGAAAATGCGGCCTGCGGGCTGAATCCAGCCCGCCAGGCCATTCTATCCAGCCCACAGGGCCCCAAAGAATTTGGAAAATAAACATTTATCTGCCCTTGGACGCATGCCAAAGATGATGGGAGCCTGCAGCAGTAGGACAAAGCAGCCGCAAAAAGGCCCTCCTGGCTCTGCCTCCCCCGACCTGGGCCCCTGGGCTGTTCCTGCCTCCCTCTGCCGGAGAGGGAAATTTATATAAGAGGAAAACAGGGGAAGGCAGGGGAGGACTGCCCCGGTCCTCAGGGTCAGGCCGGGCCAGCTCTTGCAGTGCCGGTGGTGAAGCTAGGAACCACGTGGTGCCGGAACAGCAGACAGGGGGTGGAGAGGAGTGGCAGCAGGCAGAAAAGCAGGGAAATGGCAGCAGCAGGGGAGTGGCAGCAAGCAGGCATATGGAGCGCAGCGACAACTGGGTGGAAGCACGGGGCCCACATTGGTGCTAGGGCCAGCAGGGGCCCAGGGTGGAGTGGCAGAAGAACGGGGCCCAGCCAACAGGGGCTCTGTGGAGCCAGGCTGCCTCCCCTCCCGTTTCCCTGCTGGCGCAGCCCAGCCCACCTCCATAGAGCCCCTGCCGGCCTGTGCTCTGTGCCCTGTGCTCCTGCCACCCTGCTCTGGGCCCCCACCAGTACTGGCCCCAGCACACCAGTGCAGGCCCACCCAGCTGTTGCTTCATTCCATACACTAACTTGCTGCTAGTTCCCCACTTTCCTGCCCACCACTCTGGCACCACATGGCTCTTGGCTGCAGTGCCAGCCCACAGGACTCAGCAGGAGCTGGTCTGGACCCTGCAATTTTCAGCTGGCTTCGTACGCTGCCGGCCAGGCCAGTCTAGCTCCTGCTGCGACCTGAGGTCTTGGCTGTGCAGCTGGGACACAGTGCTGGAGCGGGGGGTGGGAATGGGGAAGCAGCATGAGAAGGGCAGCAGTGGCAGATGGGGGGGGGGGGGGGAAGTGGCAGCAAGCAGGAGCATGGGGCCCATGCTGGTGCCCTGGGGCCAGGAGCACAGAGCCCAGGCTTAGAGGAGCACTGGCAGGGGCTCTGCCTGCTGTGGGGGAGCTATAGGCAAAGCCTCCCCCTCCACACATGCCACAACCCTCCCCAGCCACCCTCTCCCCACCCCCACAACCCTCCACAAACCCCATACTCACCCACACCCCATACATCCACATGCTTCCCCCACATATATACAACCCTACACCCCCCATGCCTATTCACCCCCCAAAAACCCCATGCACACCCTCCCCTACACACCACATACTCACACAACCATAGCTCCCACAAACCTACAACAATATATAAGAGTAAGACTTCATTTTAAGCTGTTATACAATCACCTCTATGTATACTACACAAAACGCATGTAAATCAGGACAAAAATATTTTTTGAAATCAAATTAATGAATGTTGTAGATGTCTGATTTTTAGAATATAATTTTGTATTTTTCTGGTTCTGCAATGGCAAACTCCCTTGCTGAAAGGAGTACTTCCAGGGGGCAAGGGAGGAACTTCTGGTGGCAAAGGTCAGGGGTTGAGGCATGGGACTTCCGGTCCCAAGATGGTGACCAGGGGGCGGGGCAACTGTCAAGGGGCAAGGCTACCCTTACAGCCGTTGACAGCTTGCCAAAACTCAGTTAGCAGCCCTCTGCCCAAAATATTGCCTGCCCCTGATCTAGAGACTCTCTGTCCTAACTCCTGTACAGCTGTCACTAACTTTCCAGTGGATGCAGGAAGCCACTGGCCTGCTACTAACTCTTCCCTCCTCACCCCTCTCCTTATTCAAGTAAGGTATGAGGAAGGCTTGCATTCATCCCTAGACCTGTACTTATTAGGATGCCTAGGATTAGCAGGGAACTCTTCAGGGAGCGAAAACACAAAAAGGAAGCTTACAAGAAGTAGAAACTTGGAAAAACAACTAGGGAGGAATATAAAAGTATTGCTTGGGCATGTGGGGATGAAAATCAGGAAAGCCAAAGCACAACTGGAGTTCCAGCTAGCAAGAAACGTGAAGGGTAAAAAGAAGGGCTTCTACAAGTATGTCAACAACAAAAGGAGGATCAGGGAAAGTGTGCGTCCTTTACTACTAAATGAGGGGGGCAACCTAGTGACAGGGGATGAAGAAAAGCCTGAAGTACTCAATACCTTTTTCACCTCAGTCTTCACAGGCAAGGTCAGCTCCCAAACTACTGCACCTGGCAGCACAGTTGGGCAAGAGGTGAGCAGCCAACAGTGGCATAAAGATAGGATATTTAGAAAAGCTGGATGTGTACAAGCCATGGGGCTGACCACCATCTTTGAAAACTCATGGCAATTGGGAGTGGTCCTGGATGACTGGAAAAGGGCAAATATAGTGCCCATTTTTAAGAAAGTGAAGGAGGAGGATCTGGGGAACTACAGAGTGGTCAGCCTCACCTCAGTCCCTGGAAAAATCATGGAGCAGGTCCTCAAGGAATCCATTTCTCAGCACTTGGAGAAGGTGATCAGGAACAATCAGCATGGATTCACCAAGGGCAAGTCATGCCTGACCAGCCTAATTGCCTTCTATGAGATGGCTGGCTCTGTGGATGTGGGGAAAAACAGTGCATGTGATATACATTGACTTGAGCAAGGCTTTTGATACGGTTTCCCACAACATTATCATAAGCGAGCTAAGGAAGTACGGGATGAATAAATGGACTGTAAGGTGGACAGAAAACTGGCTGCATCATTGGTTAGTAGTAGAGGGGTCAATGGCTCAATGCCCAGTTGGCAAGTGGAGTTCCCTAGAGGTCAGTCCCAAGGCCAGTTTTGTTCAATGTGTTCATCAGTGACCTGGAAGATGGGATGGCATACACCCTCAGCAAGTTTGCAGATGACACCAACCTGGGAGGAGTAATAGATACACTGGAGGTTAGGGCTAGGATTTGGAGACCTCAGCAAATTGGAGAATTCTACAAAAAGAAAAATGTCCTACTGAACCTTATGAGAAGTGCAAAGTCCTGCTCTTAGAATAGAGCAATCCCATAAACCAGTACAGGCTGGGGATGAACTGGCTAAGCAGCAGCTCTGCAGAAAAAAGGACCATGGGGTTACAGTAAATGGAAAGCTGAATATGAGCCAACAGTGTGCCCTTATGAAGAAGGCTAATAGCACACTGGGCTAACAGGACTGTTGCCTGCAGATCAAGGGAAGTGATTCTTCCCCTCTGTTCAGCACTGGTGATGCCACATCTGGAATACTGTGTCCAGTTTTGGGCTAAGGATATAAATATCATCAAAAATATTAATGTAACCTCCTCTAATTATATCCGTTAACCAATTAACTGATAACAACACAGAGGATCAGATACAGCTGCTGCTGGGAGCTCTTCTGGGCTCCCACGGCCATTTGACTGGGGAGAAGAAGCAGGCGGTGTTATTTGGCTGGGCTTAAATGAAACCCTGTGGTAGGAGGAAGGGAGTACCTGTGAACAAGCAGCTAATTCCTTATTTGATGAGTCATTAGGCTGCTGACTGTTTTCACTCTTAAATTATGGGTGGGCACTAGTCCCCTTGCCCGTCCCCTCCTCCTCACTCCTTCGTTGCCCTCTGATTCTTGCTGGGGCACTATGCAGCTTCTCTTCCTCCCTTTCCTGCCAGGCTGTGCCTCCCAAGAGCTGAAGAATAACTGGTAAGCTAATCAGTTATCACTGCACTTATTGGGTAAATGATTAATCATTTAACCTTTCACATACCTATTTTGGGCCCTCCACTACAGAAAGTATGTGGGCAAATTGGAGGAAGACCAGCAGAGGGAAATGAAAACCGTTAGTGTGCTGGGCACATGACTTCTGAGGAGAGACTGAGGGAACTGGGCTTGTTTAGTCTGGAGAGAAGACTGAAGGGTGAATTTAATAGCAGCCTCCAACTAACTGAAGTTCCAAAAAGGGTTCTAGGCTGTTCTTAGTGGTGGCAGATGACAAAACAAGGACCACTGGTCCCAAGTTACATCATGGAAAGTTTAGGTTGGATATTAGAAAAAGGTCTCACAAGGAGGGGAGTAAAGCACTTAGAACCGGTTACCCAGAAGTTGGGGAGTCTCCATCCTTGAAGGATTTTAAGACTTGGCTAGACAAAGCCCACTGGCTGCATGGTCTTCTGTCATAACTTTTTTGCACACTCCCCTTTGTCTGGAAAGCTGTGACAATATCCCCTCCCATCTCCAAGGGCTGTGGCCATGTCTACACAACACGCTACTGTGCATAAACAAGTACTAAATAAATGCACAGTAACCTAAGTTACTGTGCAGTAGTGCTGGTGAACACCTTTTTTGTGGTGCTACTGTGCAGTAGCCCAATACTACTGCGCAGTACTGATCTGTCCCAATTTTTGTCACGCAACATTATTACACAGTAGTATCAGGCTACTGTTCAGTCAGGGTCTTGTGCAGACCTGCACAGTAGGTCTTCTTCCCCCCTCTCCCACTCCAGAACTAACCTCTTTAAACTCTGCATATTGTTTCATTCGAAAGGGAGGGGAGGTTGCGAGTCATTTAAAGCCCTGGAGAGGCCACTTAGGCCAGGAACAAGTTATGTAGAACAGTCTGCAAATTCAGACTGCCTCAGCAATGCCCATGCTGCTTGCCAGCCTTTCCCTACAATACTAGGAAGCCCCATAAGAATCCAGCATGGTGGATTCTTATTTAGACTCAAGTTCTGCATACCATGGGCAAGCTGTTAATGGCTGCAACAAGACTCTCTCAGGGTATGGACACTAGTACATTTGGGGCCATTTCAAAGAAGGAACATTTGAAAAATGAGTGGCTATTACATTCTAATTGTTAGGTGCGGACAAACATCATACAGAGTTAAAGTCAGAGTGGTTCTGTTATGCTTATATCACTCCTGGATTTTCCATACCTAGCAATCAGAATGTAACAGCTGCTGACTGTGTGAAACATTCTCCTTTTGAAACAGCTCCAAATGTCCATGTGTTCATACCAGGTTTGCCAACCGTCTATGCCTTCACGGACAGTCCACAAAATGTAGGGCAAAACTGCATGTCCGTAAAGTCCATAAAAATGGAGCCATCCATAAAAAAAAAAAACAAAAAAAACTTAAGAAACAGTTGAACTTGATGGACAGATGGAACAGAACAGTTCTACCTGGTGTCTGGGCAGGAGTGCAGCATCCTGTAGGGAGCTCGTCAGAGTTGTGTGGCTTGCTGGAGCATAGCCACATCCCCTGCATTGTTCTGCCACTACATCCCTTTGGCTGAACCTTGCTTGCCTCAAAGGTACAGGGGGTGGGGTGGTATGGCTGAGCTAAAGTTGGGGGCCTGGGAGTAGGAAGAAGCAGTGGGTGGGAGTCTGTTCTGGGACAGGGGGAGCAGTCTGTCTGGAACTGGGCTGTGGGGGAGGAGCAACATGGTGCAGGACATTGTTTATACCATAGTGTAAAACCATTTCTCAGGACAAGTAAGGTTGCTAACCTAAGAAATATTTGTTTTTATTGATCTACAAACTTTTTTAAACCATCAAACTTTTTTTAAATTATGGTTAGTGACAGATCCCTAAATTTTATCTCAAGGCTTGTTATTGCCATCCAGGGTCCAGCCAAAAGGTTAAACTTGCATTATGTTCAAGATATGTCGGAAAAAAACATATTAATAAAAGTCTGGTTGTTAGGGGGAAGAAAAAATGCTCTCGAGCTGGCAACCTGGGTCCAATTTGAGTGGGATCCTTCTCAGGAAACCCTTATAGCTGGTTTGTATTTTCATTGAATTGTAGAAAATTAGGGTTGGAAGGGACCTCAGGAGGTCATCTAGTCCAACCATCTGGCTCAAAGCAGGACCATCCTCAGCTATATCATTTCAGCCAAGGCTTTGTCTAAACGGGTCTTAGAATCATAGAAAATCAGGGTTGGAAGGGACCACAGGAGGTCACATAGTCCAAACACCCTGCTCCAAGAAGGACCATTCCCAACTAAATCATTCTAGTCAGGACTTTGACAAACTAGGCCTTAAACTTCCAAGGATGGAGATTCCATCATCCCTCTCAGTAACCTGTTCTAGTGCTTCACCACCCTCCTAGTGAGAGTTTTTTTCTAATATCCAACTTAAACCTACCTGGCTGCAATTTAAGACCATTGCTCCTTGTTCTGTTATCTGCCACCACTGAGAACAGTCCCCTGCTTCCTCAGAAGCACTGGGTGTCAGCCACAGCCAAGGCTAAAGACTTTGACTGGAGTCTACCGATACCTTTGCTGGGACTTAGAAAACCTAGAGGCTTCCAGCTAGACAGTCTTGCTCCCTGCTCAGGTTCAGAAGGAATTTTAGTCCATTGGTTGGCTGTCATCAGTTTTAGCCCATCAGTTGATCCAACTTGCTCATTTTCCTATATATAGGGAAATACATATATATTTAGCAAACTTCCCTATATATAGGAAAACGCGCAAGTTGGACCAATTGATGGGCTAAAACTGATGACAGCCTACCAACAGGCTAAAATTCTTGAAGTGATCGGTTGATTTGACTTGGCTCATTTTCTGTCTCTCTCACACACACCATTTTCATTAATATATTCCAACTACATATATATAACCAGCAGAAGTACCCGTTCTTCAGCCGAGTTGTTACTTTTGTAATTGTAGTGTTTATTTTCAAAGAACTTAGTACAACATATTTAGGTAAAAAATATTGTTTATTTTTAAAGAATGTAGTACAACGTATTTAACATTTAAATATTTAACATGGAGCGACATATCTCCACATAAAATGATGCTACACAAAGCAACATGGGGTAACAATTCCAATTCTAGTGATAAATGAATGATATGCACTGCAGAATTTCCTTGTGAACAATGTTCACAGTGTTTCCTGTTGGCACCAGTATGTACAACCCTCTTCAACCACCAACTCTGGAGCAAACCTAAACAAACACTGTAAATTACAAAAAGTAACAACCCCGGCAAAGAACAGGCACTTCTGCTAGTCTTCTTCTGTAGGTAGGGTAGCCATCATGCCCTGTTTTTGTTTCTTTGCTGGCTTAGGATATCTCCTTGTACATATACCATCCTTCATGCAGGGAGATTCACAGTTTATGACTGCACGGACAATGAATCATATTATGTTTTATAATTTCAAACAGACCTGGAGCTTCTTGCTTGTCTGGTAGCTCAGCACTGATTAAAAAATCAATTTGATTAGGTTTAATCTGTTCTGTAAGTCACACCAAAATATGAACATGTTTAAAACGTCTCTTGCCACTCTACAGTAGAGTACGTGACATCAAGTTTCTTCAAAAGTATTTCCTTTTATAATGAGGTCCATAAGCTTGACAATTTTTTGACAGAAGACTCCTGCAACAATTTCATGCTGGTTCTGAGGTTTTTGACCCAGGAGAAAGCTCTTGCATTATTGCAATCCGCTTCCAGTTGCAAGCAAAGGTGATAAACAAATCCGGGCAGCCATAATGATGAAATATGTCATAGCGTCCCGTGTCCTCTCAAGCATGTATTGCGGGCCTCCAGTGAACGAGGACAGAAGTATCACCAGCTTTCCAACATTATCCATCTTAGAGATGCAATAAACAAAGATTGAAATGCAGATATAGTTTTCAACTCTTAACTTCTTTTGATGGCTTCATATAAGATTTAATTGTTCCATCTCAATTTTGGCATGCACGTCCACCCAATATTGGTTAAGAAGTTGACAACAATAAATCAAGTGATTATATTGGTCAACTCTGGTCATCAGCCGATATGCATAAAATTCCACTGAGGAAACAGTCTTCCGTGGAATCAGGTTGAGGCATGTGAATATAGTATCCATCTTTGCCATTAATGAATAGAAGTGGGTACTGCAGAGCATCACAAGTTCTGTGTGTTTTGGGTATTCAAAGTAATTGATCATCCCTGTAATGCAATACGAAGTCCTGCTTATCCAATTCTTGTCCCACAATTACAATTGCAACCTCGTCAACTGTCAGTGCGTGAAAACGTTGTTGATGTTCCTGCGTAGGTTTCTTGTCAGCACTCATCATGATTTTAAAATCTTCTCTCAGCATACTTTCAAGAGCTATTTTAAAACTTCACGTATGAATTCTTCGAATGTAACATATTCTGCAAGGATAACACTATATCATGCCTGATGTCCAAATTATACTTACAACATAATTTATTCTGGGATTGTAGATCATTTACCAAGCAAATTTGTAAAATCTGTGATTCTTTGTCCAGAGGTAGAATAAGGAATCCTGCCATATATTACACTTGTCCTTGAATCTTAAATGCTGGCATGAAGTTTCCTTCTGAAACCTACTTGGATGTGCCAAAAGATGTCATCTGAAAAGCATTATTATATTTTCATTCATTTTTCAGGAAGTGCTTCGAATATTCCGTATTACCTGATAAAAGAGTTTTAAGTGGTTCTGAAGGCTCTTCAGGTGGTTGCAGCTTCACTTCTTCATTAGAGCAGCACATGCCAATGGATTCCCCTTTCCAATTCTTCACCTGACGGTGGTAGCATACAGTGCACACACTTTTGATTGTAACCAATTTATCCATTTCGTATGGTACTGAAGGATTATAATTAAAAACAGAATTCTTTTTATCTGCCCAAATTGCAGTCCATTGAGCAGTGATAAACTGATGATTTTCCTTGCACCATTCCACTGTTTCCTCAGTTTCTGCAGCTCCTGACCCAGCATTTCTTATGCAAGTAGCAGCAAGACTATCTGCTCTTTCTTCCTTACTTTCGGTCGCTCTTGAAGCAGCATTCTTTCTATGGTTATTCGCAAGGCATAGTGCCTTATCTTCATAACTTTCTTGAAACCTTATATTTTGCATCCTTTTCACAGCAGCTGAAGTGCCACTAAGAGTTGAAGTCCTTCTCCTTGGCATTTTTTGTATTACCCTTTATGCAGAGCATATTGATAAACAGTTGGGGGCGGGGGAGGGGAGGAAGACAAAAAGAAGCCCTGAACCAGTGACCAGAGGGCTATGGTTGCCAAATGGTGGAATCAGCTTTGTTTGGAGGTGTTAGGCAAGGATGTACAATAATGCCATTTGAACGGAATTCACAGCATCTAAAATGGAGTGGTACCAGTTTGCGATCTGAGAAGCCCCAAAAAGGGTCAGGTGAAAAAATAACCCACTATAAATTTTCCTTGGGTCATATTCAGTGATTTTGGAAGAAGTGAAAAGACTAAAACCGCACTCATGGGTTCATTTAGACTTGGTGGCAGCAGACTTCTGCCTTTCTGCTCCGCTCCAGATAACTACTCCAATGGGCAGCTGGTTTGACTCACTGTCATTATGTGTTTTCATGGACTTGCCAGGCCTTGGGAGGCCTGGGCAACGTACTGTCAGATCAGATTATACACTACTGCATAATCAGACCTGAGCCACTATTATTGGGCCAGTTCGGCCTCACCAGGATGTCAGTAAGCTCTCCACCCTGCCAGCACTGATCCAGACCTTCAGACTCGCTCCAAAAAGGGGACGGATTCCAAGTGGTGAACCCAGAGTAAAACATGACACAAACTTTTTCACGAACAAGGAATAATCATTCATTAGCATTCATACAAAATAGACTAATTACAGCTAGAGCAGCAGAACCCAGTTGGCATAAGTATGGGGGAGTACATAGTTCATGCTACCAAAGCTGTCCAGAGCTGCTTTCTCCTTGGCAGGTCTAACGTAACAGAACTCCACCCTTGCAAGTTTTGGGCCATGGGGCTTGCATACATTTGTAAAGCATGTCTGACTTCTTTAGACTACAAAATTAGGTCTGTGAGTTTTTCCTCTCCCTTGTTACCTGTAAGTGGTTTCCAGGATAGAGGTAGATTAGCCCATGGCACTTGACTCAGACCAGCAGGATGATCACCTGTCCTTATATGGTGAAGGGGAAGCAGAGACTGTCACTGATCCCCCACTTTCTGAACCTCTGAAAGTGAGGGTAAAAATCTGCTCGGAACAGAATTACTAGGCTGCATACAAACAAGCGCGGCCATGTGATATGGGGTGCCACAGACACATCTGTGATGCCACATACCACATGTTCAGCTGCTCTCTGCACTGCAAGGGAGCAGGTGTGTGGTGGGGGTGAGAAGGGGGTTGGCCCCTGGATATCCAAGGTCAAAAAAACCCACACAAAACAAAAGAAAAGAAGAGCAGTACATATGGAGGCAGCATACTTTGCTCAAAACTGGAGCCTAGCCAGCCACTGGTACCTCCCAAATAACTGCACCATACAAATAGTTGTGTGACTGAATCCTGTAACCAATTAAAGCACTGGGATTCTGTGGCTAAGAAGCTTCATGGAGGAGGAAAAGAGGGTTGGTTACAGGCTCTTGGGAGAAAGGGTGATACAATTTTCAGATCTAGGCCTCCTGATTACAGATACATCCCATAGCTTCCACTATACAACCATTTATATGAGGTCTGACCAAATGTCTCCCTCACTAATAAAGCACCGTATTTCCTCCATTTCATATGCATCACAGAGCATCACAGAGTTATAGATAAGTATAATATGCAGCCGTTATACTTTGAATCTCAACAGGTTTTCAGAAGACACAAAGAAAGAGGAAGATACGTGGGAGGGATTCCAACAGGGTGGTAAGGGGGAGTAAAGGGGCACTGGGCAGTAAGAAAGAGTTAGGAGGACAGGAGATAAGAGCATCAGCTGGATGAGAGGAGAGAGAATGAATATGGAGACGGCAATATGGAACATGGCATTTCATTTTAAGATGAAAAAATGCAACTAACTGCAGCTTACCACCTGACTTTTTGGCTACAATAACAAGTAATGACCCAAGCAGGAACCATGAGAGTTTTTCATACAAAATGCAACTGATGCCTGGTCTTCCCACTGCTCAGAGAGCAGTCTCATGCTTAGGAAGAGGGCAGGCATACGGGAACTCCCAGTATTTATTGTTGGCCAGTCCTTCCACTATGATCACACTCAAATACTTTTCAATTTAATTGCCTTCACCCCTTTTTGCTGGTGTGGTAATTAGGCACCCTCCAGGAGCTTTCAACCCCAAATCTGATTAAATAGCTTGATGTTTTTTCCACCATGCGTGTACCCTGTTGATAATTTTAATGTGCTTATTGATTACTTGTTGAATTCTTTTGTCTCTGGCCTTAATGTAATTAAGGAACTTCTTACCTTAAGGCAGTCAGCTGCCAGAAGACACTCATACAAGCTAGCCCCTGTCTTGTCCCTGTGTGCATAGAGTGGTGCCTTGTGGTTGATTTGCTGGGCTAGCAAACGGTTCTAAGCAAAGCAAATCATACACACAGCAAGTGAGCTTTACACTTTGGATCCCACATTCCCTGGCTGTGGTACACAATAGAAGTCTTTCCAGTCAGGACACAAAGGACCATAATGATGACATTGTTGAATATGCCAATCATTGGAAGGTGGAGGGGTGGTGGCAAATGCCACGCAGAGTACTATTTGGTAGAAATTAATTCAGTGATGTATTGGGAACACAGACCAGCATCTGAAGTGCAATGAGATATTGGTGAAGAGGTCAATAGGACTGCCTAGCACTGAAGGAGAGAGTTGACAGTAAGTCTGATCTGCTAATACAAAAGTAGAGAACTAGTATGTCAAGCACTGTGATTACTCTATTATGTGCTTGTTTCAAGCTGAAATGTAATTCCTTTTCCTTGATCTTTTTTTAAATTTAGCCTTGGCCTACGCAAAAAGTCTGTTAACTTTAAATATTAATCACCACAGAATGCACATCCTTAGTTTAATATTACCATACCCTAGAGACACTCATATAATATTATTTTGATAAAACTGAAATTAGAGATGAAATAAAAGGGTATGCGCCAATTCTTTCATTTTTGCCAAAACAATTTGCCTGGCATAAAGTCTGAACTGTTCTGTGTTAGTACAGGGCAGTCCCAGGGTCTGGGACAGAGCTGCCCCCCTGCCCAATCCACATCACAGATGGCACAGCTTTTCATTACTTAACTATTTGAGCACAATATAGAAGGTGGGAAAATAGTGAAACTATTATGAAATACAACTGCTGGTATCTAGCCCTGTTGTTATTTCTAGGTTCCTGGAATCCTTATCAATAGTACAAAATGGCAGACCACCCAGACAAAACCAGGCATAAAAATCAGACTTAGTACACAGGTATTTGAAGTAAGCAACAATGCAAAATGATGGGGAAGTGACAGAACCACTAATCATGAGAACATGGGAGATTTATAGCGCTCAGAGTAGAATTAGAGCTGAAGTGTATTTATTCACTTTTAAGTAATACATATAAACAAAATGACATTTCTGATATAGTTCCTTCGTGCTGGTAATTAAACTGCCAAATCAATGGTAAAATGTCTAATAAATCTATTCTTGTCAGGATGATTACACAAACTTCCATGAGTACAAATGAGAATTATGCAGGAACAAACCCCTAGTGATAAGAGGATCAAAAAAAATAAATAAATAAAAGTTTGTTACCATTCCTAATCACTCAATGGCAGAAAACTGGAGCATATGCATCTCATTATTAAATCAACACCAGACAGTAATTCTAAAAACCTAAGTATGTGCTGAATTCACATACTAAAAAGCAATTCATATGGCATACCATTTGCTTTGCAGTTTACTACTGAATCCAGATTAACCATCTGAATTATACAGATTCAAGAAGGAAAATGTGTGTGCAATTCCAACAAAAATCCCAGTGAGCTTGAACATTTAGGAAATAAGCCACTAGAGAATTCAAGAGGGTAAATTAAATGTACATATATTCTTTAAGGGCAACATTTATTTCTTGATTCATGAGCCAAATCTTCCTACAATTGTATTTTACTTACTCATAGACCATTTCCTACCTTCTAGCCATGAAACAATAGAATATTAGTATCTGTCAATCACTAATGATTACACACACTTCTCATCTCCATGGTATATACTCCAGTCCACCCTGGTATACCAAGCTTAGCAGATAAGAAGTGAGACTAAAGTGGAAAAGTATATAAAGAATCAAAAATATCATTTCTTCCTTCCACATACCATAAATCACTTTATTTGTAAATTAACATTTACTGCCATGTACTTGGCACAAACAAAGTTAACCAATTTAGGAAAATTCATTTTTAGTACAACATTTTGTACTATGTCAGCATACGATTCACAGAAAAGGCACATCAGGTAGGGGCAAAGATGCATTGTAGAACCAGATGTGTGATTATAGTTCCAGTGCGCATGCTGAGGATGTAAAATACCACTGTATTGTACTAGCTAGTCCTATATGTTCTTGAGAAAAAAAAAAGGACAATAATTTCCAGCCCAACAGGATTTTTAGTTATCTTTTTCGCTTTTATTAACAAGCATATAATATTAATTGGCAAAACACTGAATACAAGCTTCACTATCATAAAATCAAAACATTAAGCAATAATCCCAAAAGGCTTATTCAGACAAAAACTAGCCACCAATAGTACAAAAATTACACAGCAACACAAAGCATAAAAATGTAAACTTTCAAATGAAACTAAGTAAAAAATATGGTTTTACACTGTGATAGTTTCAATACCTTTATTATGCCACATATTGAGGATAAAGGCTTAGTGGTTACACTGGCTTATTGTCCCTTAACCTTAAATTAATCTTTTTCAGATGGAAAGAATTTTTGTCTTGTCTGGTTAAAGCACTTGGATGTAAGAACTATATTGAGCCAATATTTTAAGTGCATTTTAAAATAAAGTTGGAACTTCTGTCCATTCTTCAAAACTCAGGATTGCATCCTGCAGGCACACACCTAAGTAACTTTACTCATAGAAATAAACCCACTGATGTCAATGGATCACCCATGTCCGTAAAGTTACCATTAAAGTGTTTGTAGAATTCGGACTCGAGACCCCAGTCCTGTAATCTGATTTGGGTAGACTACGTTAAACTTCAACTGGATTTGCCAAAGCAAATTAGATTTACAGGTCTGGGGTTAGGTTTTATACACAAGAAAATTCAAACTCGCCAGTAAAGAAAAGTGAACGATGGCTTACCATAAGATGCAAGTTCCTAGGCTATTTGTACCTGATCTCTGTTTGCATCCATATGTAGAAGCAGAGTACAGTTCCATGATAATGTTATGCACCTCAGAAAATTAAGTGTTCTCTCTGCACCTCAGACCTAACACCACTGCATGTCAAGACCCCTTGATTAAAGTAAGGTATATTATTACGCAAAAGATTTAACATGTATGACAGAATGTCTATCATTTTATTAACTATGAAGCAGAGGAACAGAAATGTAGGCTGCATTAATATCTCCAGCAAAATGTGTGAATTGGTTACCTGAGGAAACATAGAAACTGGATTTTTTTCTGTACAGTTTAAGTGTCTGCACTAAATGCATTTCATAAGTACTGATTAAAATATAAATTTATCAAAGATTAATCTGTTGATGTACAAACTGATTGGCTTTTTCCTATTCTCTTTAACTCAATGGTAAATTTCAAATCACTGTAAAATAGGATAGCTATACTATTACATTTATCATCCAATAGAAAAAAATCCAACAAATCTTCTAAGACTAATTATGCTGTTATAAAGACAATAGAGCCAGATAAGCTTTCAAAGGCTCATAGCCTACTGGAAAGATAGCACCATCATAATTGTAGTCTGATATTTTTTATGGTCCCATGTCCCCAGAGGTTATAGCGTTGTGTATAGTATTGCACAACCAATAAAAAATAAATATTCCCAGGTTAGATGGTACACAAAGATACCAGACATAACAATGGCACAAAACAGTTTCAGATAGGCTGCAAGTCTTGCAGATTGCTTCCACAATTCACATTAAGTTTTCTTGCCAGATTATTTTAAAATATTGCTGACAGGTAGTTCTTGCTCTTACACAAATTTCAAAAATCCCAAACTTTACTTAAAAACAAACAAACAAAGCCCCCCAAAACAAACAAACACAAACCATTTGAATGTACATCTTCAAAAACTCCACCTACAATCCTTTTCAATTTAGCGGTAAGTAGATGCTACATTTTCAATTTAAACATATGCCTAATAAATGCATGTTTCAAACCTATTGCACAAAAGCATAATTAATGCTCTTTATCCATACAAAAACAAAAACATACAAATAAAAGCTACTCAAACGCAATGTAAAAGGAAGAAGCTTGTAAAAACATCTCACAATTTCATTTTATATGCCCGTAAATAAAGCTGGACCATTGAAACCAAAATACTTGGATGGTAAAATAAGATAGAAGGCTTAAAATAGAATAAATAATTTTATAAAGTTAATTTTTAAACCCCCCAAATCTTATTTAAATTCAATATTATATATTCTATCTGAATTCTCTATTTTAAATGAAAACTATATCTAGTGAGACTATGAGCCTAGGTAATTAGTCTCATTGCTGCTGAGGATAATGCAACAAGATGCTTGTACTGCAATTATTTACCAGCATAAACAGTTGTGAAAACTACTTCACAGTAACTCCACCTTCACTAAAACCAAAATATATTGAACATGACCCCAAAAAGACCAAGCGATATCTATGCTGAGCCTGACTTTCAGACCTTAGACAATAGAAAACAAATCTACATCAATAGTTTTCACCCAATATAAGTCTTGACATCAAATCAACTGTCTCTTAAGCTTCACAGAAGTGAAACAGAACTTTGACCCCAAGGCATCCCTCCTACTTGAATTTAGTTCCATCTAGTCTTCCAATGAAGCTAGAAAAAACAGTAAATGGTGCAGCAAACCTCCATGGGAAATCCATAATGAAGATATTGTGACAGATTGCAATTTAGAAAAATAGGTATTTTTTTTACCACTGAGGTTTTGTCAGTTTAACATATTACAAAAGCAGAGTTTTATGCAATAAGCCATAACCAGCTGTAGTTGTTAATACTGGCTTCAGATTTATGTTCCTGTACATTTAAGTAAAATATATTGATATAGCACCATAACAAATTCAAGTGATTCCAAAATTAGCTACAAGCTTCCAAATATATATCCTGTACTGTAGACTATTACAGCAAGAGTTAGAACTGAATGGCAGAGGGCTTTTTGAATTTGCATGTTTACACTGTTAATTTCTCCTCAGTTTAGTTACGCAGGAAAATACTAAAATTCTTCAGGGCATTGCAGTAACGTCTAGTCTTACAAAACGCTGCTGCAGTACATGTATTCTGAGGTAGACGGATCATGTATATACATTTATTAAACCCTTAGATCGCCACTGAATCACACTGATGAGGACATGATCTATGGGGATGAGCTCCATTATCTATACTATGAATGACAATGACAGCATATCAATAGTCCCAGGAAGGCCCAGTACATCAACTGTCTTAGAAGGTTGCATGGCATCTCTCCATTATTCTGATAAAAGGTCAAGTGATCTTTTGCCAAAACTAAACAAATGAAGTCTCCTCTGTCCTCTTCTGCTGCTTCCATTTTTCCTACAAATATTATTATGTATAAATAAAAAAATGAAACACAAATAGGTACATCCAGGAATGGTGAGGCCAATCCAGAACTAAAAGTTCTAATCTCCACTTCTCCTCTCTCCCTATACTGAAACAGTCTTGGGTTCAACATAAAATATGTTCTAATCCAGTGGTTTTCAACCTGTGGTCTGCAGACCCTTGGGGGTCCATAGACTACGTTTAAGGGATCCATGAAGGATGACCATGATCAAATTAAAAGTATGCGAATACCCACACTTACAATTCAAAGGGGTCCAAACCGCCATTCAAAAATCTTTAGGGGGCTGCAAATGAAAAAAAAAAAAAAAAACCTGCCCAAAAAATCCTTTAATCCAAAAGTAGTTCAGAAAAGTGTACAGGTCTTTTGCCTTTGGGTTGCAGAGATGGCACTAAAGTATTAATCCTACCTTGTGTACCTTAATAAGCCCTATAGTGTAGCAGATTCTTCTGGTTTCTCCATTTGTGTTCAATTCCTTCCTTGTTCACGTCTATGACTAAAAAGAAAGCAAAGAACCTTGCCTAGGAAAACCTACATGTGAGATTGTATAGGAGGTACATGTAGGAATATGTTGTACAGAGGACTCGGGGAAGAGATAGCAGATTACTTTATGACAAGAGGGAAGATGATATACAGTTTTAGATAAACTTCTCCCATGTTTTTCTCCCCGTTCCTGAATGATTTTTTTGAATAATGATTCTTTGCAGGGGAGAGGAGGTCAGCTGGAAGAATTGGGGTGGTGCTGGCAGGTGAAATGATTCCATCAAGCTAGTGACATCTACGTTATGGTGGAATACAAGGGTTTAATAATATGTATACTAACTTGTTTTCAGCTGACAGGGAAACTCTCCCGAGATTCAAAATTACAAATTCAAGCCATCAGTAACACAGCACATCCGCCTTTCAGTAATTTAAAACTTCCTGTGCCAAATCAAATATTTTAACATTCATATTATGTCTACTATATTATACAGTATGCAGCTTGCAGAGTTCACCTGAAACCAATATTAATAGTTTTTAAAAGCTGCCTATTTTAAAAAGCCTTCTGAAATTTTTATTTGAAGACCCCCCTAAAGCATACCTGAGAGTAGGCCTAATGACATATGTGCACCATGTTTTGCATCTCTCAGGTCTGGACAAAATCGAAGATCATAAGGCCAGAAGGTAATACTAAGATGTAGTCTGACCTCCAAGATAGCTAGAGATAGAGCTAGAGAAAACAATGGTCTTACAATGAAACCTAAAACTGGTCTGCAATTAACTGAATTTTTAACCCTGTGAAATGGAAACCTGTGCAATATTACCATATCGTATATTTTTCAATATAGAAATATTTGAACTCAAGCAGTTAAGGATTAACTGCTAAGCTCAATTTTGTAAAAAAAATAAAATAAAATAAATTAAAAAAAAAATCAAATTCTCTAAAAATAAAATAGTTTTGCAAGCCCCAACTACATAAGACAAGTCTACCTTAAAACAAGTTCACAAATATTGTACTTTGAGTACTCATTATGATCAAATGCATCTTATGCCATAGCAAAATATACAGCAGATTAGTTAAGTGAACTCATCTTTGTTAGCCTCATCAAATCAACATGCAGGGGCGCATCAAAACATTACTGAAATATAAAGCAAATATGATCAAACATTGTGTAAAATTAATGAAATTATTTGATGCCTAGGTTTTTAGGAAGTTTTAATGCAGCATAATAAATATCACCAGTCACTATATCATAAGGTATGTTCAATGCTCTACAAAGGTCTCAATGAAAGCCAAAATAACTGAAGTGGACTATGTAAGACAAAAAAAACACCTTGCAAAAATATAAAAATCAGCTTTGAAAGCTTCAACACATGAAAAGTAACTAAAGATAATTTGGTGTCAAAAGCAACCTTTAAAATCATTCCCACAACATTTTAATTTATTTCTGTGTAACTGCAGCAAAGAGATAAATGGCAGTGAGCTACATGGAACTGTGAAGTGTTTTCAATATCAGTAAACTTAGTGCTGGTAGTGTCTTGCTGAGTTGTGATTTATTTCTTTCATACAAAAAAGTATAAATATTTTCTGTCCAGAAATCCAGGTAATACATCCCTAGAAGAAATATTCAGAAGGGTGGTTGGTTGTGAAAGCACTACAGTCTTCCAAAATGATTCTGCTGGTTCGTGTCGTGTAAGTTAAGTGATGCACTAAGAAGGTGCCTGGTGATAGTCTCTGCAAAAAACTCTGTCCAGAAGGACAATAAAGTTCTCTTACAGCAAGTCCATTTTGGGTCTGTAATGTAGCAATAGAGGTGCTTTCTGCAAGATAAAACAATGAACTCATTTAAGGAGCAAAAGCAAAATGAATTATCCCATCTGATAGGCAAAAGACTCATCCAAATATTGCATACATTGACAGCAGGGACTATTGAATCATCTACTCTGACCTTTCATGTAACAGGTCATAGGAATTTCACCAGCTACCTCTGTATGGAGACCAATAAACAATATTCCAAAACATCAAGAATTCCAAGAACAATTTCTCATACTTCAATGGTTAAAAATTGTGTCTAATTTTTAAATTTTCAGTTGTCTACTTTTAAATATCCATAAATTGGTTCTTGTTATGCCACTTCACAAGATTAAAGATCCTTTTGGTATCCAGTATTTTTCATGCTGGAAGTACTGAGACACTTATCAAGTTGTATCATCATCTTTTTGATAAAGCTAAACAGATTGAGCATTAAGTCTCACTGTAACACATTTTCTCTAGACCTCATTTACTTTTTGGGTCTCGTATCTATTCCCTCACCAATCTTATAGTATTCTACGTTATTACAGCACAGGTGAGACCTGGCTTATTATGTACAGTTCATATATATGTGGATACCAGAACTGTACATAATATCCCAGGTCTCACCTGTGCTGTAATAAAGTCAATCTCCTCTTTAAACTACTCACTCACCTAAGCCAAGCTGCCACAGTATTGTACTAAGAGCTCATGGTCTTTGTCCACTAAGCCCTTAACAAACCACCTTCATAATTACTACTGTCCTGTGTTTAATTCTCCATTCTGTTAGGTATGAGTCTGCAATCCTCATTCCTAGATGCATAACCTTGCATTTGCTATATGCTATATTAACACATAGATACAACTTACAGTGCAATCCAGAGTGTTCCATATCACTAACTAGCCCATCATCATTATCTACCAGTCAGCCAAATGTTTATGTCATCAGCAAACGTTACTTTCAAACATCTGATTTGATAAAAATACAGAACAGCTTCAGCCTAGTACTGATCCCTCTAGAATCCAATGAGAAACTGCTTGACTGGAAGTTTATTCCATAATAAGTGTTAAATTAAGACCTGTCCGCTAATTCTTAATGTACGCTATGCTTTGTTGATATTGTATAGGGCTGTTTATAACCAGAAGACTGGGCAGGGTGGCATCTTCTAGACTAACTCATTCATGACCCAACAAGGTCACCCAGCGCTGCCAGGCTGCATCACTCAGCAGCCATGCTGTATTGGAGCTGCCTGCGCACCTGTGCTGGGGTGAGGGCAAGGGGGCCGGGTCACAGGCATACACTCTACCCACCTCCCAGGTTGGACTGATCACAATCAGTGTGGAGCAGATTATGGCTCTGCCTCAGGCCCCAGCCCCACAACCTTGATCCTGATCCTGGTCCTGGCACCACCCATCCTGTTCTTGGAAGTTGCTCCCCACAGCCCCATCCCATCCACCCAGATGAGCACACACTGCACATGGGGTCCTCTTAGGGTGTTTTGATAAGCTGTTCTGGGGGGTAGGGGGGTGTGGAGAAGGAAGGTGCTGAGCCAGGGTGGTATGGGGTGGGGGTTGCTTACCCATCCCACAACAGTTCACCAAAACTCCCTAAGTGGCCCTCCAGCCCAAATAATTGTCCACTTGAGTTAGCCTCACCTCGATATCTGGAAAGTTAAATGAAGCATATCATATAGAAGTCCATTTGCAAGCATATGAAAGAGGAAAGGCTGATCACAAGCAGCAAGCATAGATTTACTAAGAACAATGTGTCAAACACACTGGATCTCCTCCTTTGGCAAAGTAAATACCATATTTACTTTAATAGAAAATGACCCTGATTATAAGATGCTGCCTCCAATAATTAGATTCTTTATGGAAAATTTATATATTTGTAATAAATTTTCCAGGTACAGAATCTAATTATTGGAAGTCTGCCTTGAATCTAGACCTTTCCCACTACTACAGCAGGGAAACTAAATCTGGGGGTTTAGGTTGCTCCTTTGTTTTCTGCTTCCCCACAACTTTTTCCCCTAGCAATCCCTTCCCCCCTTCCTTACTGTCAGACCCTGCTCACCCTGAGCACATGGAAATGAGAATCAAATTCAAAAACAATAACTTCACAATTAAGCATGGCTATAGCAATCTGTATATAGTATCCATACACTTAGCTCATCCAGAATTACGTTACCTTTTTTTGAACCTGTTGCAAGTTTTAGCACAGATGATAAATAAACTTCTAAGCAGCACTTTAGGGCATGGTTATATATAGTACAAACTATGCATGATATTAGTCCAAAGCCAAAGGCTCATGATTTACCACACAGTTGATCAGGCTGGGTCACATCAGCCAACAATACTGCAGGCCGTGGTGACCCCACAGCTCAGCACTGCTAAGTATGTACACATACTCCAAATACACCCCTTCCCTGCCCCCCCCAAAAGGATCCATGTGCTAATTAGCCCCCACTCATGACTGGAATTGGGTGCTCTCATCCCAAGTCCTGAGATTCTCCAAAAACATATATGTAGATAAGCCACAGGGCAACCGGGTCTGGCTTCATCTCATAGAGGGTAGCACCATGCTAATCATGTGCACCAAATGGGGGGGGAAGGGGTCACAAAGATTCTGCGTGAACTGGCTGGTGGCCCATTTCATGATGTTTGCCAGGCATTTAAGGCTGGTGAAGAAACAGGAATCATTGGAAATGGGAAAGAAAGGTATAGTTCAGCTGTGGGAGTAAAGTCATCAAAATATATGCAAATGTCCAAGTGGCTCACCCTAACTTGGAAAAGAATCAGCCATGATGAGAGCTGAACTTAATGGGCATTGCTACATATCTTATTGAGAGGAGGTATGCCAATCCATCCTTGTGCTAGGTTCCCATAAGTATGTTTGCCCAATAGGGGCCATATGTTTTAGTCATGCTCAGCATTGGCTACATTTAAATCAACTTTATAGTTCGTGTCCATTGCTGAGCACAAGCTGCTTTTGTCTTAATAACAAACAATATATTGTGTGATATTTCCTTGCATGCAAATATAGGATGAGCTTTTTTCCTTCATGCCAATGGGGGGAGGAAAACTTCATTTTTTATTTGAGTGAATACTTTATTTGGGTGGATGAAGGGAATGCTATAGACACAGTGTATCTGGACTTCAGCAAGGCTTTTGACGAAGTCCCACATAACCTTTCCATAAGCAAAATGGGAGAAATATGGGTTAGACGAAACTACTATAAGATGGATAGACACCTCACATAATAGCTGGGGTAATTAGAAATAAATCCATATCAGAACAGCAGGGGGTTTTAAGTGGAATCCCACAGGGGTTTGTCCTGGGCCCAGTGCTGTTCAATGTGTTAATTCCAGCACTCACATAGCTAATAAAGAGCTTCTTGAGCAAATGTGCTGAAGACATGAAGCTGGAAAGGACTGAGAATACACTGGAGGAAGAAGCACAATTCAGAAGGATCTCAACACATTGGAAAGTTAGGCTGGAGCTAACAGGAAGCTCAATGTTGACAAATGCAAGGTGCTATATTTTGGGAACCAAAAACACAAATACAAAATGGGTGACACCTGGCTGGATGGAAGCACTACAGAAAATGGATCTGGTAGATCACAAACTCAATACGAGTCTGCGGTGTAATACAGCTCCACAAAAGGCAAATGTGGTTTTGGGACACATGGATAAAAGC
This sequence comes from Crocodylus siamensis, assembly GCF_052110815.1. Taxonomy (NCBI): domain Eukaryota; kingdom Metazoa; phylum Chordata; order Crocodylia; family Crocodylidae; genus Crocodylus; species Crocodylus siamensis. The sequence goes on along the minus strand of NC_143397.1, from coordinate 112,526,586 downwards.
AGTGTGCGCAAGACCCAGAAGGCAATAGTGTCTATCTGCTTAACACTAATTAGGCCTCATCTAGAGAGTATTGTGTGCAGTTTGTCTCCATGTTAAAAGAAAAAAAAAAAAAAGGACTTGGAGAAGTTAAGGTCCAGAGGCGGTGACAAAAACAATGTTGGGCTTGGAAGGCATGTCATGAGGAGAGGTTAAAGGAAATAGGCATTCTGGAAAAGGTGCTTATGAGGGGGCATGATATTAGTTTTCAAATACCAGAAGGGCTGCCATAAAGAAGAAGAAGAATGCCTTTTCTCTCTTCCTGCTGAGTGTAGGACACAAGCCAATGGCTTAAAGTTAAAGCTAAGCAGATTTAGACTGGATTACAAGAAAAACTTCTTCACTGTTAGAACAGCGAGGCAGTGGAATAGACTCCCTAGGGAAGTTGTGGACTCTCCCTTACTGGAGGTGTTCAAGAAGAGGGAAGACAAGCATTGGCTGGGGGTTATATAGGAGTAGCTATGTTTATATTATACTATAGGTATTTCTGACATCATGCACAGAGCTAGTACAGCACACATGCTGTATGTGGTGTAGGGGCCAGACTTGCCTTGTACACTGGCTTCAGGACCAGTACACAGAGCAGGTCTACCACCGCATTTAGAATGTGCACCAGACCAACTTCACATGCTGCATACAATACACAGGGCCAGAGACACCATGTGCCACACACAGAGAGGAGTCAGTCCAAGACCCACAAACTGAATCCTGGGGTTCCATGGGTTGGATCCAGCCCATGGACTGTACCTTTGACATCTGGGGGTGGGATAATGGATTTGTATAGACGATTTGTCTGCAAATGACCCTGCTTCATGCAGGCAGTTGGACTAGACCTGGAGATGCCTTCCAGTCCTACTTTTTATGATTCTGTCACTGAATCCCATCTCAGCTTTCTTATTTTGTCAGCCTAACACAACCCAAACCATCCTAAAAATCGCCAATTTTGTTTTGAAACAGTGTAGCTTCAGAAGATTGGAACGTTTCAAGGGCTGTGAAGGTACGACAGTAATTAGAATAATAAAATCATTTAAAAACTAACATGACTTGCAAGTCAAAGCAAGTGATTCTTCCACTCTAATTTGGAACTGGTAAAACCTCACATGGAATACTATGTGCAGTTTGGGACGCCATACTTCAAGAAAGATGTGGAAAAATTTGGAGTCCAGTGGGAAGCAACAAAAATTATTAGATGCCTGAGAAATATGATTTACTGAAAGACCTGGGATTATGGGTAAAACTTGTTCAGGAAGGACAGGCAAAAAGGAAAAAAAGAAAAGAAGTGGAGATGTTCTGAGGTGCAGTATGAAGTGTGAGGTAGGCCTGTTGTAAGCCAGAGACGGTGAAGGTCAGAGACAAGTGCAATGGTGGGTCGTCACAGTAAGCATCTGCTACAGGCCATTAAACAAGGAGGAAGAGGTGGAAAACACCTTCCTTAAGAAACCAGTGGAAGCTTCCAAATAGCAAGATCTGGTTCTCATGGGGGTCTTATCTGTGACATCTGCTGACAGGGAAACAGCAGTGTACAGGCGGCCCAGTAAATTCCTGGAGCATGTTGGGGATGACTTTTTTGGTTCAGGTGGTGAAAAGACCAACTACAGGAAGCTCTTCTAGACTTGCTGCTCACAGAGGCAGGAATTGGTCATGAATATGAAGGTGGAATGTAATTTGGGTGACAGTGATCATGAAATGACAGGAAGGGAGGGAAGAGACTAGCAGAATTAAAAAAAAAAATGGAATTCGAAATCCAGGAGAGCTGGCTGGATTTTATGGAGGTCCTTTTAAAGGCATAAAAGCAAACTCTCTCAAGGGGAAAGAACAGTGATTCTCAATCCTTGACATCTTTCAAAGGCACTGGAGGGTTCCACAGAATGTTAGTCCTGTTAGGTATTCAAACATAATTCACTTGATAAACTCAGAGGCTTTGTCCAGACATGTGTGAATGTTTGGATATCCAGGGGTCAAAAAACAGAACAAAACAAAAAAAACCCTCCATACTTCTCCTTGCAGTGCAGAGATCAACTAAATGTGGAGTATGTGATGCTGCAGACACATGCGGTGCTACATACCACATGGCCATGCTCATCTGGACACAACCAGAGATTTCAAATAAGAAACCCTAGTCTTAAAAACATTTTGGCCTGTTACCGTGTTTCTGAGTTCGGTGCAATGTAAGAATTGCTCTACTTTTTTTTCTGTAGTCAAAAAATGTGTGAAAAAATAAGCTGGCATTTTCTAACAGATGCCTTGAGTCTAAAAAGGTTGAGAAGCACTGTGATAAAAGAACAGAAAGTGCAACAGGAGACTAACGTGACTAAACAGCAATTGCTTCAAAGACCTGAAGCACACAAACGTATTGTACAAAAACTGAAAACTTGATTGTATTACTATAGAAGAGCATCACATGGGAATGCAGGAAGAAAATCAGGAAAGCCAAGGCACATTTTGAGATACAGGAGGCACGGGACAGAAAAGGCCACAAAAAGGGATTCCACAAGTATGTGAGATGAGAAAGGAAAACCAAAGAAAATGTAAGTCTGTTCCTAAATACAGAAGGCAACCTATGCAGAGAGACCTGAAGTACTTAATGCTTCTTCTTTTTTTTTTTTTTTTTTTTAACAACTTCACTTCACAAATGAGGTCAGCTACCAGATGAAAAGCCCACTTGGCAAAGATAGGGAGAGAGACGAACAGTTTAGAGCAGTGGAAGAACAAGTTGGGGATTTCTTAGGGAAAATAGATGCTTTCAAGTCCACAGGGCAGACCAATTGGCTATACTTTGAGAAACTGTGGAGGCCAGATAAGGTCCCAAATGACTGGAAAAGAGCAAATATAAATATCCATCTTTAAGAAAAAGAAAGATCCAGAGAATTGCAGCACCAGCCTGACCTTAATCCTAGAAATAATCATGGAGTATGTCCTTAAGGAATCTATTGCAGAGTACCTAAGAAGAGAACAAGATGATCAAGAACAGCCAAGCATGGATTCACTTAACAGCAAGTCATACCTGATCAACTTGATGTCCTTTTACAACTAGGTGACAGGCTCTACAGTTGGGGGAGAACAGTGGATGATACCTTGACTTTTAGTAAGGCTTTTGACACCATCTCTATATGTCACTCATTAAGAAGCTAAGGAAAAACAAACTAGATGGAAGTACAGCAAAAGTGGATCCAAAGCTGGTTGGATCAATATGCTCAGCAAGTAGTCATCAATGGGTCAATGTCTACCTAATGGGGAGGAGGTACGAAGCAGGGTTTTCGTATTGTTTAACATTTTCATTAATGATGATGTGGATGATGAGACTGAATGCATGCTTAGCAAATTTGTGGATAACACTGAGTTGGGTTGAGTTGCAGATACTCTGGAGAGTAGGGCTAGGGTCCAGAATGACCTAGATAAACTAGAGAAATGGTCCAAAAAAATCAATCACTTGAAATTGAACAAGGACAAGTGCATAAAGTCCTATGCTTGCAAGAAAATAATTGCAAGTGTGAATACAGAGTGGAGAGTGATTGGCTAGGCTGCAGTACTGAAGAGATGGATCTGGAGGTAATAGTGGACCACAAAATGAATATGAACCAGTGTGCTCTTGCTGGGGAAAGATAACACAAAATAAATCAAAACAAAATTAAAAAAAAAAAAAACCACAACAGCATACCAGCTTGTATAGACAGGACTGTTGCTTGCAAATCAAGGAAAGGGATACTTCTACTCCATTTGGAACTCGTGAGGCCTCACCTGTGGTACTGTGTCCAGTTCAGACCCACTCTTCAAAAAAAAAGGATGTGGACCAACTGGAAAAAGTCCAGTGGAGAGTAACAAAAAAATACTAGAAATCTAAAAAACATGGACTTAAGAGACTAAAAGAACTAGGACTGCTTAGCCTTAAGATGACTGAAGGGGATTTGATAACAGTCCTCAACTACTTGAAGGACAATTAAAGAAAGGATGGAAATAGATCTTCTTTGCAGCCTGAAGGAACAGGACAAGGAGCAATGGTCTTAAGCTGCAACAAGGGAAATTTCAGTTGGATATCAGGAAGAACTCTCTCAGTATAAAGGCTGTTAAGTATTGGGACAGGCTGCCTAGAGAAGTTGTGGAATGTTCAAACTTGGAAATTTTAAGAGCAGGTTAGACAAACCCTTGGCTGGGATGGATTACTTAGTCAGGGATGATTCTGCCTCGAGTTAGGGGTTAGATGAGATAACCTCCCAAGTTTCTTTCCAGCCTTACTTCTCTATGATTCTATTAGTGAGTCAGAAATTCACCAAACCAATTCTTAGGTGCATGTTATACAGGCTTGACAATTTAAAAAAGAAGTTTCCCTTTAAGGAACTAACTCTCTCCTTAGTTACTAACAACTGAAAAGTAATTCATCGCCTAAGTCTTATGAGTACCATAACCTGCTTATTTCAAAATACAGAAATTTGTTGAACATTCCTGCTTTTTCATATCATTGCCAATTTTAACATCACCAGCAGAACGAAGGCAGGGCAGGGCAGGATGTCTGTTCATAGCATCGGACAAAGTAGCATGTCACTTACAACAGCTTGTGCCTTTCTGAGCAAGTTCATTTTTAAGGACCATCCTGCCTGCTGTGCCTTCAGCCAGACTTCAGATTAATACGGTTATCCAGCTCTCTCTATATCTAGAATAAAAGTCTAAGCACTGTATGGATTTCTTGTTCCTGATATGTTTAATCAATTAATCCTTATAGCCTTTCCAGCCAGGAACTGTTTTCCCTAATGCCTTCCTGCTTCCTTTATCAATTTCACACCAGTCACTATAAATGAGAAAGTACTCACTTTCTTTCCCCCATTTTTTTTTTTCAATTCCTGCCTTCACTTCTCCTCTGAACCAAGATAGACACACTGTAAACAATTTTTAGTCAATTTTAAATTTACTACAGTATAAAACCATATAGTAGGTGTTTAATAAACTTTTTTTTTTGTAATCCATTAATGATTTTACCCCAGAATAAGGGAAATCATGACAAAGGAATTGAATTTTACCTTAAATCTCCATCTAGTAACAACTACAAACTTGAGTGTGTGGTCCTTGCCAAGTATTTCTTCATTGCATAATATATCCAGCTGATGGGGAAAAAGGAAGAGGGATTTAAATTTATTAAGGGAGAAAAACATACTTATAGAACAAGATGCAAACAGATAAAAACTAGATTAAACATGCATAATCTCCTCCAAAGACAATGGAAAGACCTATCCCTACGCTGTGTGAAAGGGAACTTGTAATCTTAACAGAAAAGGGAAAAGGAAAAAACAAGCAAGTTCTATTCTTACAATTTTGGATCTTGAAGGACAGCCTCAGTTAACACAAGGCATATCCTTGGCAGGAAAGACTCCTGGATTCAGGTCCCTGCTCCAGACGCTGCTCATACATTTTGTATTTAAGAGTCACTAGGTATAAAACAGCCTCATTTCAGTTTTGTCTATAGCCTGGTGGCAAAAGCACTCCCCCAGGGAAGTACGAGATGCAGGTCTGAACACCTTTTAGGTGCTGGATAGCTTAAAAAAAAAATAAATAAATAAAAATCAGGTTTCCCACTTCCTGGGTCAACATTCAAACCACTAGGCTGCACCATCAGCATAGTTAGCATTGGCTGGTTTTGTTTGTTGTTTTATTGGGGGGCGGCCAAGGTTTAATAAAAAAGTGGCCATGATTCTGGTGATTTGTGCTGAACTCTACATGGCTTCTGCATGCGTGTCAGACAGGCAAATATGGTCATGTATTAGTACACCAACCAGACTGTACCCCGGTCTGGGAGGGATCCAGCTGCAGGAGAATCCCTTCCCTCCTACACATAGCTCCAGGAGTCACCCAGATACAGGACAGCAAGATGTACTTGAAGCTAGATCCATCCTCTGACTGAGACGATTCTAGCTATGAGAGAATTGCCCTGGCATAGGGTACGGCTCCAGAGTGATGATTGTCAGGATGGGGAATTCCCCAGTCACCTGACCTATGGAGCTGCAGGGAAATGTCTTCCCACCCATTACTAGCTCTGTTCAACGGAGGGAGAATTTCTCTCCGGGCTCGCTGACAGTTCACCCAGGGAAGATTAACAGGGAGCCAAGTGCTCTCCCTCCATCCCTCTTGGAGGGAGGAGAGCATTAGCTCCCTATTAGCCTGCAGGGAGGAAAGGAGGGAGAGTGGAGGACTGTGGTATATTGGAATGTCCCACTACTGGGAGAAGCAATTCAGTTGGTACAGGAAAAGAGGGATCTTCCTTATAGATCTTCCTCCTTTTGCAATTCTCTTCTGCAAAAACAACCTTGAACAGCTGTACACTTTCTGTGCTGCGAGAAAGATTTTTCCCCTGGCACAAATGGAATACTTGTCCGCTGCCTTTGATTTCTACTCCTTGTGTGTTACTTAAACCTCCCCCTAACACTGTGTGCATTCTATCACCAGACTTCTAAAGACCCATAAAATCTTTTTTTCCATTCTTCAATTTTTATCTAACACAGAGATCAGCAACATGGATCTGACCCATGGACCCACTGGGGTTAAGCAGAGAGGAACTGTGCCTGTGCCAGAGCTGCTTCTCCCTGTCCCTGGCAACACTCGTCAAGGCTGGAGCATGAGCAGTTTCCAGCCAGTGGAGAACTGCCCTGGGGCTAGGCAGTTTCTAGCTGGGAGGTGGTTAGAAATAGCGGTATGGATGCTATTTTCAGCTGCCCAGTTCTAATGCAGCTCCCCTTCATCTGGATGCTACACTTGCTTTCCAAAAAAGGGAATGGGAGGGAGGGCTGAGAGAAGCGGCAACAGCATGGGCACAGTTCCCAGCTGCCTGGCCCTGGCATGGATGCAGGAAAAGCCCTCTGCCATTGCTCCTGCCTGTCTGTTCCTCCCCTACACAATGCCCCAAGCCTTACAGGTGGTAACCTAAGGATGTTACCTTCACACACTTGGCCTGCCTTGGGCCCTTGGATTCCCTAGCCCCTCACTCAGCCTTTCCTCTAAAGCTTTCAGACCCCCGGTCTCATGTTTGGCCCCCTCTGGGCTTCCAGACTTGGTCCGATGCACAGACCCTCTCTCTGGATTCCCAGACCCCTGGTCTCACATGCAACCCCCTCTCTCTGGGCTCCTGGGGCTCTGATCTGGCTTGTAGCCCCTCTCTCCATGCTCTCAGACCCTCGGTCCAGCTTGCAGCCCCTCTCAAACCCATGGGCCTTCATCTGGCTCTCACCCTGTACCCATGGACCCTCTGGTATGACTGTCAGTCAACCTGGATCCTGAACCTCCAGATCCGACATTCTGGTACTCTCCTTGTTTTTCAAGCTTCTTAAGTCTCACTCTTTCATCCCTGCTTGTGTCCACTCCAATCACACTCCTAGCTCTTCCTTGGCCTAGGGCTTGTGGATCCCCAGATCCCTACTCTCTAGGCCCTTGCAGCCCCTGCTGCATCCCACTCTCAGCCCCTGCTGAGTACAAGTTAATGATCAAACACCCTCTGGTGGGCACTCAAGCCTTCTCTAGGCTTAACACAAACCAGGGCCACATGCCCATATAACCAAGCCCTTCTCTGTCCCTGGTACCCTCCCTTGTTCCCTGGTTGCAGAGTGGCTTCTTGGTATTCAGGAACCCTGCTGCTCTGAGCTCCTCACTTCATGGCTCCCAGGGCTGGGCTGGCTGATCAGCTCAGGCTCAGGGCTTATATAGCTCAAGCTGATTAGGAGAGTCCTTAATTATCCCCTCTTTGCCACCTGCAAGCAGCCTCTCAGGCTGCTTACTCCCTTAAAGGAGCAGACACATCCCAGTGTCCTGCTATACCGGGGTGGACAAAATACGGCCCGTGGGCTGGATCTGGCTTGCCAAGCCGTTCTATCTAGCCCATGGGGCCTCTAAAAATTTTTTTTTAAATTAATATTTATCTACCCCTGGCTGCCTGTCAAAGACGACAGGAGCCAGTAGCAGCAGAACCAGCACGAGCAGTAGCAAGGCCCACTGGCCCAGCCCTCCCCCCGACCCCCTGGGGCTGTTCCCTCCGTCAGAGGGGGAAATTCAAGTAAGAATAGGCAGAGAGGACTGCTAGCACAGCAAGAGCCAGCCTGGCCCAGCCAGCACCACACAGTTCCCAGCTGGCAACTGTATGATGCTCCTACTGCATCACGTGATGCCAGAGCTGCAGATGGGGAGCAAGCCAGGGGGAAGCAGGCCAGGGGACAGTGGGAAAGAAAGAAAAGCAGCAGGGGAAAGGCAGCAGTGGTAGGTGCAGGGGGGGCAAGTGGCAGCAGGTGGGAGCATGGGGCCCTGGAGGCCAGGACCTACAGGAGCAGGAGCCAGCTGAGAAGTATGGGACCAGGCTGGCTCCTGCTGCATTCTGCAGTCCTAGTGTTGTAGCCAGGAACAGCGCGCTGCCAAGAGGTGCCCAGCTCTGCTGTGCCGCACCACATGGTTTCCGGCTGCAATGCTGGAATCAGAGAATGCAGCAGCAGCCAGCCCAGCTTCGCGGTTCCCAGCTGGCTCCTGATGCTGCCACCTCTAGCGTGGCATGCCTGCAGCTCCCGCTTTTACAGCAGGGAAAGCCTCGTGCTGGAACCTGCTGCCTTCCTCACCCCCTGCTGCGCAGGCCCCTGGACTCTGTTTGGAGTGGAGGGAGCCCTGTCCCCTGTTTCCCTGCAGAGTCCAGTGTGCAGCTTTCCCGAGTGAGAGTGGGAACTGCAGGCATGCGGCACAGACCCCTGCAAAAGAGGCAGCCAGAAAGGCTGTGTTCCTCATGCCCACACAGCGCTGCCCAGAGCTGCGCCCCACTGGGCAGCAGTGCCTCAGCCAGGCATGAGTTTCATAGTTTCATAGTAGCTAGAGTCGGAAGGGACCTAGGTAGATCATCTAGTCCGACCCCCTGCCTTAGCAGGAAAGAGCACCGGGGTCAGATGACCCCGGCAAGGTGCTCATCTAACTTCCTTTTAAAAATCCCCAGGCTAGGAGCCTGCACCACTTCCCCTGGAAGCTGGTTCCAGGCCCTAGCCACCCTGACTGTGAAGTAACGCCTCCTAATATCTAATCTAAACTTACCCTCCGCCAGTTTGTGACCGTTATTCCTGGTCACTCCTGGCAGCGCACGGGGGAACAGGGACTCCCCCAATACCTGCTGATCCCCCCTGACCAGTTTGTAGCAGGCCACAAGGTCCCCCCTTAGCCTTCTCTTGTGGAGGCTAAACAGGTTCAGGTCCCGTAGCCTATCCTCATAAGGCCTGCCCTGCTGACCCCTGATCATACGAGTGGCCCTCCTCTGAACTCTTTCCATATTGTCCACGTCCCTCTTGAAGTGTGGCGCCCAGAACTGGACGCAGTACTCCAGCTGCGGCCTGACCAGTGCCGCATAGAGGGGGAGGATCACCTCCCTGGACCTGCTCGAGATGCATCTGTGGATGCATGACAGGGTACGATTGGCCTTCTTGACTGCCTCCCCACACTGCCGGCCCATGTTCATCGTGGAGTCAATGACGACTCCAAGATCCTTTTCCGTCTCCGTGCTGGCAAGAGGGGAGTTCCCCAACCTGTAAGTGTGGTGCCGGTTCTTCCTCCCCATGTGCAACACCTTGCACTTATCAGTGTTAAACCCCATCCTATTCTCATCCGCCCACCGTTGCAACCTGTCAAGGTCAGCTTGTAGCCTATTGCACCCTTCTAGTGCACCCACATCCCCCCACATCTTAGTGTCATCAGCAAACTTGAACAGGGTGCTTTCTACCCCCTCATCCAAGTCACTGATGAAGATGTTGAACAGTGCAGGCCCGAGGACCGAGCCCTGCGGAACCCCACTGCCCACATCCTTCCAGGTCGAGAAGAACCCATCCACTACCACCCTCTGGGTGCGGCCCTCCAACCAGTTGGCGACCCATTTGACCGTGTGGGCATCGACACCACAGTCTCCCAGCTTTTTGATGAGGACAGGGTGAGAGACAGTGTTGAAAGCCTTCCGGAAGTCCAAAAAGACTACATCCACAGCAACCCCTGCGTCTAATGATTTGGTGACCTGATCGTAAAAGGCCACCAGGTTGGTCTGACAAGACCTGCCACTGATAAACCCATGTTGGTTGCCCCTGAGCATGCATTCCCCCGCAAGGCCCTCCTGGATGTGTGCCAGGATAATTTTTTCAAAGAGCTTACCCGGGATTGAGGTCAGACTAACTGGCCTGTAATTTCCCGGGTCCTCTTTTTTTCCCTTTTTGAAGATAGGGACCACATTGGCCCTCTTCCAGTCCTCCGGCACCTCGCCAGAGCACCACGAGTGCTCATAGAGCCGTGCCAGGGGTCCCGCAATGACCTCAGCCAGTTCCTGTAGAACCCTAGGGTGAAGATCGTCCGGACCAGCGGACTTGAACACGTCCAGCCTCTCCAGAAGTACCCTAACTAACTCCTCGCTAACCCTTGGCCCAGGCGTGTCTCTCTCGAGGCCCGAGGGGGGCCCAGCAGGGAGGTGGCTGAACTGGTCCCTACTTAGGAAGACAGAGGCAAAGAAATCGTTAAATATGTTAGCTTTGTCATCTGGCGTGATGACTAAGTTGCCCATCGTGTCCTGCAGGGGACCCTCTTTTTACCCCCTATGTATTTGAAGAAGGACTTCTTATTGTCCTTAATCCGGGAAGCTAGTCCTATCTCCCTGAGCCCCCCAGTCCTCCCTCCACCTGCTGCTGCTACCAGCAGCAGGGGCTTTGTGCCATGTTGGGGAGTGTGCGGGGATCCCTGCAATGTACAAACCTCACAGACCCACTCATCCTGTCCCCACAGCCCTCACCACATACAGCCAACTATAAAAAGGGGAAGAGCTACCTACGCAGCCCCCGGCAGCTCACCAAAACTTGTTAAGTGGCCCTCCACCCGAAATAATTGCCCGCCCCTGTGCTACACAGTGGAATAGAACTTTTTTGTATAAATGCAAAAGTATACTAGTCAATAGGGAACTGGAAATGAAACTGGATGAATTAGAGATGTCCTGGGGTTGGGAGATGGCATGGTTAAGGCTAGGTAAGGAGACAGGCAGAAAAAGAGAGAGAGAAATGAGAAACAGAAAGAGGAAAGTATAAAGGTAGAAGGGGTGCATACTGTCTGCACATCAACCTTTATTAAAAAAATCACTAGGAGGTTATAATTTGAAAAGGAGGATGTTAGGAGACAGAGGATGCCTTTTTATATTTTCCATCCACTACCCTTATCCTCCTCCATATTGTTCCCTGGTGACCAGAGCAAACTGCATCCTGACTATTTCCAGGAAGTATGACTAAGTTTCAGAGGTGGGATAGAGTGTAAACTGCAGCCCCTCTAATTATGCAGGGCATAAGCTCATATTATGTCTTGGGCTACATTTCACTCAAAGAGGAGGATGACTATGCCTTGGACCTGGAAAAAAAGTGCAAAATGGGAGTTAATTAACTATAAGCCCAGTAAGAATATGGGCTGCAAATTCAGTAGATTAGTTTGTAGGGAAGGAGAAAGAAGAGACTTCACTTCAAAATTCAAATTAAGCATTTTGACATTTGCTTGCATTAGGGTCCCCAAATAAGAAGCCATTTTGTAGTCCTCCTGTATCAAATTCTACCTGACACCGGTTTATGTCTTCTGTAGCACTTGAGTGGTGCTGTAGCAGCAGGAAATATGCAGGAGGCAAGGATTTTCACAAGTGATATATTTTATTAGACCAACTGCATGGCTAGGATATATTCAGACAAGCTTTTGAATGCAGTGCATATTGAGTTCTTTTCCTGACAGCAAGATTTCAAGGAACTATCATATACTTACCACAAGATTATCTGAAGTATATTTTTGTTATATTAAAATATTACCTCATTAAAAGAAGAAAGGTTAAGTTTTTTGGCAATGAACTTCTTTAGATGCAAGACTGTTGCTTGTGCTGAGCAGCGGATCCATTTTCTTTTCAATCCACGCAATTTGCTGCTATTGCATTCCAAGCAGATGCTTACCTTCAAGGAAAAGCAAACACAGGCACGGTTGGTTAACAGCATTTTCTGTACATCTCATTATGCATTCTATAAGCAACACTTATTAGTTCACCAAAATGAATAAAAAACATAGTATCCTAATATCCTTTAATTGATTAATTCAGTTAACTTATAGAAAAAGCCTAAAATTAGTCAAACAGTTATATACTGCTTAGCCCAGTGATGGCCAACCTTTATGATAAGCATGCCACAAGTCGACTCCACCCCACCCCACAACCCAAGTACCACTCTGATTTCTGCTTCCATAGGCATACCTAATATAATAATGTGCCCCAGAGTGCTGAAATGGATTGCTGCAGGGGGAGGTGCACTGCTAAGAGTCCAGTTAATACCTCCTTGGGCCTAAAACTGCCACAGTTTTATATAGAGAGGGAGGATCCAAAGCCCTGAATTCAGGGGCTACAGGGCCAGGGAAGGTCTTGCCAGCCTCTGGCTTCTTTACTATTTATTCCATCCAGGAAGAGCACACAGCAACTGCAGATGCTTCCTCAGCCTGATGCAGGCTATTTAGCTTGGCTTGCTAAGAAGAATTTTTCCAACTACCTGAGTTGGTCTACCAGATTTACCCAAAGAACCTTGTCTGCCTAATTTAATAGCAAAATACATTTTTTCAAAGTATTAGAAGCAAACCTAAAATAAATCATTCTGAATTTTCTGGCCTTGAAATTATTTTTAGGATGGAGCGCTAACATTGTCTTAATTGTAAATGATCAGTATAAAGTTTCCACACTCCACCCTATTAGGCAATCCATAAAAGCCCCCATCCCAAATAAGCCTTAGGGCTCCATAATCCTATATGAAGATATTAATCCTGCCCTGATCTCTCCATCCCATTGCCTCAGGGGAGTGTGCAGCAAAATGTTGAGGTTTCATCCTGGTAAGTGTCCAAAGTCTTGTCAAGGGAGCTGGGTAGGGCACAAGGCCAACATGGCATCTGTGCACGCAGTCCTCAGCAGACACACAAGAAATCAGAGTAAAATCTTATGTCCTCTGAGAAGCCACTATGTGATCTCAGGTGTGCAGGAATAAGGGATTCCCCAGTCTCCTCACCCTCAATGGACTCTGTGCAGGAGATTAACAACTGAAAAACTCTTCCCTGGCCACCTTTAGCCTTCTAAAAAAAAATATAGCTGGAACTGATAGCAAGTCAAAGCAAGCTCCCAATAGTCTCCTGTCAAGCTTTTATTTTTTAACAAACTGAAAATTAGACTAATCAACTAGTATCTCTTGTTTAGACATGCAGGGGAAAGCTTTGCTTGAAGCCACACAACACTCCTTGGACCCTTTCCCAATAATTGATTCCTAGTACAAAACTCCTATTCAGGTTTCTACTGACATCCTACCAGTCTCCTTCCACCCCCTCAACTCAAGAAAACAATGGACCTTGCTGTGTGCCTTGAAACTTGATTATGGAGAAAGAGCCCCAAAAGTGAAGGGCCTTCAAAAATGCCTTGTAATGCCTCTTATGAGTACCATCTTCCTTGATTTCTGTGTTGCAGAATAGCAAACAAAGGCTGTACACTGGTCTTAGGCAATTAAGGGTTTTATTAGGTGAAAGCCAACATCTTCAGTTCAAAGCAAGTAATTGAAATAGGTCATCAATGCAGGCTGAAACACATGGGAGTTTTTCCTCAAGCAATCATAATTTATGAACTCTGCCGTAACCATTTGGCTCCCATTTACAATCAACCACACAGCCCCCCAAATCAGGGGGCATATTACTGGCCCACCATACATACTTTGGTGCCGTGCGTGAGGTTGCTTTGACTCTGCCAGTTTCAGCTACACAGCTGATGATGCAGCCAAAGAGGGATTGCACTCACCAAATCTTCTATACAAAAGGGGACATTGTTACATTTCCTTCCCTTTTTGTACAAAACAACAAAGCTCATGTTTTTTGTTGTTTAAGATATTAAAATCAAGACCTGTATTTGATTTAATCTGCATTTTTGTAGAATTCTTTTCTCACACCCAGAATACACAAATAGTTCTGAGATGTATTTTTATTTACCTTAAGTTAAAGCAGTGCTGGCCAATCTTTTTGGCAGGCATACCACAAGTTAAGCCCTACCTCTCCTCAAATGTCACTCTAAACCCGGTCCTTCCCAGAGGCATGCCTGAGTTTGCATTCTGGAGCACCAGAATCATGGCAGGGGAGCTGGAGTCTCCAGACACAGGAAACTGCTGAGAGGAGGTGTCACAATCAAGAGCCAGGTTAACCTGTCACTGGCCCTGCAATCATTCCAGTTTTATATGGCACACAAGGATCCAAAGCTTAATTTGACAGTAGCTACAGGGCCAGTGAAGTCTTAACCTAGCTTTTGGCAGTGACACCTGCTACAACATCCTGCTGCCTCTCCACTCTGTGCAGCCAGAGGCTTAAACCCTCCTGCCTCCATTCCACTAAGCACCTGGGGCTCACATGCCACACAAAGCAGGTGCCCGTGGCCACCTGTTTGATAGCTTTGCATCTCTTGGGCTGAGAATCGAAAAAGAAAATAAAAGCATTTATTTTAAACATTATAAAGAGGTTTGGAAAAAAAAAAACACTGCTGCAAAGCAGTTGTGCACTGGGGACTTTGGCAAGAGAGTCTCAGGGGTAGGGGATCCATGTCCCTTGTCAACTACAACAGCATTATTTCTGGCCACAGCTATAACGGGTGTCTTTACCCTGTGACATCCTCACTTGAGGCACCTTGTGAGGCTGCATCTCAAGATCTTTCAGTAAGGGATTTTCCACATCCCTTACTTAAAGGTTCAGGGCTCAATCCTCCCATGGGACAGGACAAGGAGTGCCCTACCACCCTGACAGAGTATAAGTGCTACCTCCAATGCCAGATGCTCTGTACCAGCAGGTACCTCCATACCCAGGGATAAAGCAGCACTCTGGCATCTGCAGGATCTCATAAATTGACACCTTCAGACCCCATGACACTGACAGGAGGATTTACATCCTTGGGCTACTGTACGTCAGAGGCTGCCCGAGAGGTGTTACCGTGGTCTCCTAAAGCAGCTCACACCCTCTGCAGTAGGCAGCTCCTTCAGTGGGAAGTCTCTTAATGTGGTTTTCCCCAGGCACATCCTCAGGGTCCTGGTAATTCTACAGGGCAGTGGGATAAGGTGTCTCCCAGTGATGGCTCTGAGGCAGTGTCAGTCTGTGAAATCCTGGTGTCATGACAGGGTGCAGCAGAGCTGAGGACTCCTTGTGAGGCAGTGATGTTGGAACCCTACATATGGGCATAACTGGGGGAACCTGGGAGTGAAAGAGCTCAGTGTGGGGGTGGCACTGGTGCATATAAGGCTGCACAAGGGGTGCCTTGCTGCATTTCTGGGGGCAAGGGACAAACATGGGGCCATATCCCCCTGGGTTCTGTCAACTTAGAACTTGCTGTGGGTAAGCAGGTCCCAGACCAAGACTGACAGGCTGGACTGAGCCTGAGCAAAAGGTGTAACTAACAAGTTTTGTGCCCTGGGAAAAATTTCCCTGTACCCCAAGGTGCATGTAGGAGGTTGATGAGTGTCAAAAGGGCAAAGAGAGAGGAGGGTGGTCAGTCTTACCTGTACTGAGGAGGCAAAGACAAGAGTGCTTCTGTTTCTCTGTCTCCACTGGTCCACACAGGGCTGTTCTACCCCTCCTCTCCCTATGGCTGGGCAGCAGGAGCTGTTCTCCCTGTCCCTCCTCCTGGCTGGGTTCTTTGCCTCCCCCCAACCTCTGTCCCTTCCTCCTCCCCACCCTCGTGCTAGCTTGGCCATGCAAAACCAAGCCAGACTAACTTCACTGCAGAGCAGGTGCAATGGTCAGGATGGCCTCTGCTAGCCTCCCAGACAGGGCAACACAGACATAGCGAGCTGCAGTGTGACCCTCCAACCTCAAGCCCTGCCCCATCCCTCTTCTCCCCTCTGCTTGCAACCCTACTCCCAACCCTCACATGGCACACACAGGGACTGTGCATGCCACTTGTGGCATGTATAGTGCAGGATGGCCATCCCTAAGTCATAATAGTTGACACTATCATTGATCCTTGAGATCTGAACTGAGTGCATTTTTGCTTTACACTTTTTTTTTTTTTTTTTAAACACACACACACACACACACTTCCTTGCTTTTAACACATGGAGAAAGGAGTTTTCATGAGGCTCTTCACAATACATCATTAGAAGAGATGAGGAGCAGGGGGATGAACGAAGAAATAAAAGATTTTGAAGTAAGCGTCTCCTTTTAGCAATACCTGCTCATCACTTCTGTGATAATCATTATCTTCTTCCTGTTTTTCCTCTGATGCTTCTTTGTTTGAACTCTCATCTGTTTTAGTTTCACCTTAAATAAAAGAAAGCAGAGCACTGAAAGGTGCTGAAAAAATGAAATTAAAGATGCCAGAATATAGGTACATTCAACCAAAATTAAATGAAATCAAACTCAAACGCAATTGGGGTTTTGTATTTGAGCTTATCAGGATGTGGATGAACCTATCTTACGGGGAAATATGAGACAGAAAATAAGTTACTTTTGTAAAAACGCTTCACTGTATTTACTTGAATCCAAGACAAGTTTGAATCTAAGATGACACTCAAAAATGAGATTCTGGGCATAACAAATTTATACATTTGTTAAAATTTTCCATGTGTAGAATCTAATTTTTAGGGGGCTGTCATAAATTTGCCCCATCCACCCCCCCCCTCCATCATAGCAGTGGGGCAAACAGCAGCAGGGGACAGATGGGGGGGCAGGGGAGTCAACTGGCCTTCCCCCTTCACCTTGCCACCTACCCCTCCCACCACTCCCCCTCCCCTAACACTGCCCCAGCACAGAATAGCTCGGGCATGAGTTTCCACAAACTTTTGCATTTTCCCAAACCTAGGACTGGTTACTTCATAAGCCACTGCCTGTCAACAGCCTTATGTAAAAGCCTTAGTCTTTTACATAATTAGGTCTATCTGTTTCAACTGTTATTTGGTCTGTAGTTACTGCTAACTTCTTTGTTCCGTATGTTTACTGCCCTCTGCCCTTTTTCACAGGACGACTTTCATTTATATCATTGTGTTAAACAAAAGCTTGGGCTCCTCCTGCACCAGCAAGTAATGTGCAATTGGGATCTAATACCCAAACACAAAAATCACACATCCTACCACGCAGGTGTGACATGACAGGACACCTGATTGTTGGGATTGAGGATCAGGGGCCTCAGGGTGTATTTCTGTGGGTGGTCTCATGCAAAGCAGACACACTACCACTCAAGAGCTGAACACAGACCTCTAAGATTAGACTTCATATACATTCACAAAGAAATAATGCACAATGTCACAAGTCATGATTACGATTAAAAGTATTTTACCACAGCCACATCTCTAACCTTGAGCCTTTATCAGCTTGTATCCTTTCCTTAGGAGAAAACAAACAAGCCAGTCTGCTTACCATTCCTATGTGAATCTAAGTGTTGCTTTGCAGAGCATGTCTCCCCTTTGATATCCCCTGGTACTTCCATGCCCAGTTTGTGATAGAACTCCCTCTGCTTTTTCATTTCAGCTGTTCAAAATTTTAAATATTAGTTCTGTAATAAATGTCAGTTTAATATTTTTACAACTCTTTCAACCCCCTTCCCCATTTTTGTAGGAGACATTTTCCTGAATAACAAAATATGGAAGAATATGAAACAACATAGATTGGGGCTGGGGGCCAGGAACTTGCACAGAACTTGGGGACCCTGATGGACATGGCCATCAGTAGTAGGGGGCAAGCAAGGGCTGTGCAGATACACCCCTCACTTGCCCAGCATCCACCAAACCCCTATCACGACTTGGTCCTGTCACCACCCCTTGACCCCTACCACCACCCCAGAACTACCACACATCTGCTGCTTGGCCCACAGTCTGGGTCAAGACTGACATCTCCGAGCTAAAGTATTTTACCTAAACAAAAGCAGTAAGATGCCAACACAAAGAAATGTGCTATACTGGACCTGTTGTATATAGTAGTTTAACATATCCATTATTGTCAAAAGTGTTCCTATTACAAAAAAGAACAGCCAAATCCAAAATTTCTTTATTAACAAAGGGCTGAAGTATGCAGTGGAAAGAAAGAAAATTTAATCTAACCTAAAAATTATTCAGAATGAAATATTTTACCTTCAAAAACTTAGCAGAGCAGCCACAACAGACACGAATAGAAGTGGAATTTGAACAAAAGATTGTGCTCAGCATATATAAAACATGCTTTAAGTGCTATGTATCTTTTTTCTGCAAGAGCCTCATATCATTTGTTACTGGAAACTTTTCAGGTTATTTTTATTGACTTTAGACAAAAGTAAGCACTAAAGGATAAAGCAGGGACAATAATAGAATTGAAATAGGCAAAGACATACTCCCAACATATACATTTTTAAATGCATCTTTTTTCTTAAAGCAGCAGACAAGTATAAAATCTTTATCATTCCTTTAAAACATGCAAGGGACTTATTTCTTTATCTAACATTTACTGTTAAAATTGAACATACCAAAGACTTACCTTCTTGGAGGCCGGGTACAAGTTTGTAAACAATATCTTGCATTGTTCTGTCATGACTGGCAGGAAGAACAAAAACAAAAAGTTTGAAAGTGGCCTGTTTTTAATTAGCAATATCTACTCTATAAATGCCATCTACCTTAAAAGTGTCCATGTTGTATAGATTCAGCAGATAGGAATATAGACTTTTAAAGTCATAGTATAGAATATTTTGATTATCGCATATACTGCTTGGACACAGGTGTGATGAAAGAATTACTTTAGGTGACAAGAGGGGAGTGAGATGAGAAGGAAAGACAGGTCCCAAAAGTTAGCCAGAAAGACGAGTTGACCACCAAGTATAAAGGGGGAGGGGGAAGGGGAGGGGGAAACGTAACTGGAGACAACTCTAAACCCCAACCCCACAAAACTTCTGAAAGTTAACCTACTGACATGCTTTCACTGTAAGTTAAAGCAAATAACTTGGAAATGGAAAATATATTTTTAAATGTCACTGTGTGAAAGGATGAGAATGGTACCTCAACTTCCAATCTGAAATTTCTCTATCAAGCTCTAAATAAGAGAAAAATCTAGTATAATTTAACTATCAGTCTCAGCAGCTATCTATATGTTACTACCTATCTATATTACTAGCTCAGCTTTGGCTCTGACTTCAGCAGGAATGTGTGCTCCTACCAGAGATCAGTTTCTTCCTGAGTTCTTGACAGTACTGCACAACAGTGGAGACCAATGAGGCCAAAATAAAATGGCAGCAAAACAATTAATTACTGATTGTTTAAATACTTCACCCTTTAAATGTTTTTAAAAACAGCAAAAATACAGCAAGGGTTAAAAGAACTAATGGAATGCTAAAAATAGCAACGGTCTCCTTAGCGTAAATTGAAATTTTAAATATCCATTGCAGGAACTTCTTGGAGCTTTGCTCACTGTAGAAAGTTTAAGGACCTAAGTACTGTTCCCTTTTTGCCTATGGGTGCCATTCAGTGCTGCAATGTAGCAACGCTGTCATAACTCAACATTTTTAGTTAGCCTGTTTATTCTTGGCATCAAAATTCATTCAAGGAGTGAAAACAAGCCTGACTGATTTACTTTTTCAGGAAAGTGGCTCAGTTTTTTAGTAATCTGGAAGTTTATTTTGTTAAGGGGTCTACAATTCCCACTGAAATTAAAGAATTTGACAAGAGATCCCAGGAGATGCAATGGAAAATGATGTTCAAAGCAGCGCAATGAGCAAGCATATCTAATATTGTATATTAAGGCAAGGCAAAAGTACACCCAGCAGGCTACAGGCTAGAAAAGGTGTACTGTCCAAGGGTGTATTTCCATAAGTGAAAGTTACAGTGGCATACATCCCTATGATAAACCAAGTTAGGCAAGAAGCTGTTGGAGCTCAAATACTAATGCCATACAAATACTGATGGTGACAAGAAGCTGGAAGAAGTAAGGAAAAAAACACCCTGCTAAAAGATTTCATAATTAAAGAAAAAAAAGAAGTAGTAAAAACAAAGAGGAGAACACGGAAAGGATAGAACCACCATGCCAAGGCACCATGCCAAGGCACATAGATACTGTAGTAAGGGTAATGGATGGTGTAAAAGGATAGGTACAAATTCTTCAGTCAAAAGAAACTGAAGCTACTAAAATAATGTTTCTGCTGCTGTTTAGCAGAAATATTAAGCAAATGATAATACTGCCACCTTCTGATTTCAAAGTCTTTGAACATTACTGCAGGTAAGACAGGGTTGTTGGTTGTAACCGTGTTGGTCTAAGGACATAGGCAGGCAAGGTTCTTTGGGTAGATGTGATATCTTTTATGAGACCAACTAAATATTCGGAAAAATGTTCTTTGCAAGCTTTCGGGCACAAACAACCTTCATCAGACATAGGGAGACTTTGCATAAGACAGTGTATCTGCCTGGACAAATACATCTGAACTGCTGCACAGAAATCTATTACCAGTAAGAGAAGTAGCTATATAGTTTGATGTTCTAAAATTTGAGAAAAACCCTTTGAAACTTCAGGTATAAAAGAGACAGACTAGGGCAGGATGACACCTTAAAAACTAACCAATTTGTTTCAGTTATGCACCAGGATTCAATGCAAGGAAAACATTTAGAAAAAACTCCATCTGCATGCAGAGGTTAGGTCTTTAAGGCTGCCTGCAGATGTTTAAAAAAAAAAAAAAAAAAAAAAAAAGCAGCGCTTTAAACTCCATGCATAGATCGGGTGCTTGAGTAGGGCATTTTTGATGCCTTTAGCTAATAGCCAATTGAATCAGCTTTAGCCAAAAGAACTCAAAAGCTCCTGAAGAACCTGATCTACAGAGTGGCTAGTCAAAGTAGCATGCTGCTTCTTCCAGCAAAGCACGGTTTGGAGGGTCAGGTGGGGTGGGGGGCAACATGGGGGTTTAATGTCTGCAGGAAGCCTAAAAGGTGCCAACCTGCCCTATCTTCTGCCTCTCTTCAGAATAACATGGCTAACCAACCCTTTACTCATGAAAAGATTCAAAAGTTTCACTTCAAAAAATCAATCCCTTTCTCCCCTTATGCAGCATCATTACTTTTTCTGACATTATTTTACTTTCCAAGCAAATCACTTGCTCTAAATGTTTAGAAAATAGAGAAAAGGCAGTGATTAGTTGTACCACTTACCCAATATACTGCAGTGGATGACTCTGATGTATAACAATTCTACATGTTGGACAAGTGTTGTTTTCCTCCAAATACTTCACCAGGCAACTTCTGCAGACTGAGCACAGAATCATTTAAATTAGGAAGGTAAGAAATTAAAATAGTAGATAATTATATCTTATAAAAGTTACAAAAATGATTTACAGAACAAAATATTCTCTCACGTTGCATGCAATTCAAATTTAACCACTTAAATCTTGTTTAAACAAGTTTCTAATCTATGATTTATTAGTAGACAGTCTCCGTGGTATCTTATGGGTGTTCTGAATATAGGAAAAAATAAGAAGCTATAATGAACGAAGGAATTATCAGATTGGTCTTAACTGATAAACATGCAAGTCTTCTCAGACATCTAACAGACAATTTAAAACTCCACTTCTTAAATTACAGTCCTCTTTCAACAATAATTAGTAACTTATGTTCAGTTTCTAAAGCAGAAGCTACAAACATAAATGCTGTTAAGGGTATGCAGTCAGACATGGTGTATGTGATGATTTTAGCACTAAGTAGCTCAAAAGTACGAGAAAAATAAGCAGACAAATGCACAATGTTACAAAACAATTCAGATTGCATCAAAAACAGGCCCAAATGAAACACTAACATCTCTGAAATACTTCACAATAAAGTATGTTTGTTCTATCCACCAAAGCTTAACAGGGAGCTTGTCAGCTGAGCAGCAATTATAGTTTGCTTTACTTCATCACTCCCCTCTCCTTGAAGTGACCTGTCTGACAAACATAATGCTCAGGAGTCAGAGGCCCAGCATATGGCGTGACCTTTTAAAAGCAAGGCACAAAGGCAAACCACTGTCTCTGTATACTGGACCACCACCCTGCAAGTTTAGCTTCTACAGCACCGAATATCCGAGTCCATGAAATTCTCCATCAACCAGAGGTGAGGAGAGAACTCATCATTCTCTCAAGAAAAAACGAAGTCAGGTCATTTGCAACCAAATTGCAGCTATGTCAGCTGCGAGGGCACAACTAGGGTATAATCAGTCCCAGGCCAAAGTAAAAATCCTGAAGACCCAGTACCATGGGGATCAGGTTGTCAACTGATCAATGTGGCCTTACTATAAGAAACCATCCCAGATTCCACTCAGTAAAGCCCTACTTCATCACTGACTCTGAGGTAGGTCCCGAGTCTGGGAGGGCACCCACAGAAGCTGGCGGCAGCAGCAACAGGGCTGGTGAGCACACACAGAAGCCACCAGCAGCGTTACTGTGGAGTACGGCCCTGTCAGAGGGGGCATGTCCCCCCCTCCCCCCGTGCTCTCCCTGCCAGTCACCTATGGTCCAGAGACATTTGGACAGATATGATACAGATTAGGAGGATTATGAGGAGACTGATACAAGCCTTGAACTAGGACCAGTCCCATGAGAATACCAGGAAATCCCTCCCTCTGGTTAGGGAGTACTGAGAAGGAAATGTATCAAATATTCGGGTGAACCAAATGAGCACCTTACTCATCCTCCCAGGCATCAGTCACCTGGAGAGATATCCTAGACAGCCTGACATACAACTTACAGGAAGGCAGCCATACACCCATACTCCAGCAACAACACTACTCGTCCTCTTCTTCTCTGCTTGGTCACAAGCACCCAGACATCTGCTACGCTGCCGGGTCTGGGGCACGCAAAGAATGGCAGCGCTCACAAATTTTGATTTATGGGTCCATGGTTTCAATGCAGTTGAAGCATGAGGCAGGGCCCAAAACACTTATGATGAGGGTTCCTCTCTTCATGCCACAGAGAATGCATGGGAGGAGAGAAGCTTGCACAGGTCTGAGGAGGCACTCAACTCACTAGGCACATCTACACATTGTGCTAAAGTTACCACACAGCGCACTATGGCAGCACAGTGATCACATGGGTCTACACATGATTGCCAGCTATATCACTGTAGTGGTGTGCTCCCCCGATATAGCATGCCACTATGGTGACATAGCAGCAAAATGTAACCATGCACCACGCACACAGCACAGTAACTGTCCATACTGTACCATGTATTAATACTTCCAAAAGGAAGTACTAAAGCATGGCGCTGTAGCAACAATAGCATATGACAAAATGTAGACATGCCCACTGTGTTCTATTTGGTGATTTAATCATCAATTTCAGTCACAGAAGAGTGGAGGAACACAATTACCAGTTTGGCCAAAAATTTTTTTCCAAAGCTTCAGTTTCTACTTGGAAATTGATGCTTTCATGGTCAGTGGCAAATCATTCATTTTTAATGACCTTTAATACATTTATATTCAATTGTGGCACTCCATCAAGGGGTTACAATGAACTAGCTTCCATCCGCATTTCTTGGTGGCAAACCAGCTGCAGGTCAGTGCTGCCAAGTCATGCTCTTCATGCCCTGGCCACAATTAGAAGCCACCCATACATGAACTAAAGAGGCTGTCAAGATCTTGAGAGGCGCAGCATCATGTCTCCCTCCCCCTCCATCAGCCTTTACTCAATATTCCCTTGTGTGAAGAAGCTGAAGGTAACCATAGGAACAGAGCTACTCCTCCCTCATTACCAACGTACCCAGCTGCCAGAACCCTCTCTCTCCCTCTGCTCCCAAACAGAGAGATATAGTACCTTCATACTTTCCCCCAAGATAGTCTTTCACCCTACAACCCTAGAAAGTAAAGAAGAAAAGATTGTTTTGCCAAACTTGGGGTTTTTTTCATTTCAGAAGTGAGAAAGTTTCAGTGATGTACCACAATTCAAAGCGAGGAAAATATTTAGGAAAGATCTCTTTGTTTGCAGGCAGAAGCAATATGACCCTCCTTCTCAACCAAGGTTGATAGGTTGTGGCAGCAATCAGAAAACTAAGGCCATTTCGTAAAATCACTTCAGAATAGAAATTAAACAAGAACAGGAAGTCCACACACTTTTAAAAAAACAAAACAAAACAAAAAACCCCCTGCAAACTGTACCTGCTGACCTACAAAAGGCAAACAACCAGGGGAAAGTTGCAAGAGCAAGGAGCTGTGATGTTCTACGCACACCAGTAAAAGAAGTCAGTGTTTCCGTGCTGTTCGTGCAACACAGGCAAATTTGTAAATAGAGGTGCACCAATACATCAGTCCATATTGTATCGGCACCGATAAAAGCAAAATTGACATTATTAGCAATCAGCTTTTTTTGGCTGAAGTGGGAGACAGATGTCCCTAGGGGTGTGTGGGGCCTGGAACTTATTAGCCTATGCAGGGTTTGGGGGGGGGTGGTAAGCAGCCAGACTGCGGAGCAGGGTGGGGTGAGCAGCCACAGCACGGAGCAGGGGGAGAGGGTGGTGGTGAGTGGCAGAAGCGCAGAGCTCGTGGCAAATGGCTCCTGCAGCAGGGCCTGTACGGCACTGTTCACAGGACTCCCCAAAGCATGGGGCCTGGGGTGGTCGCCCCAATTCGCTTCCCCTAGGAACAGCCCTGGTGCTGATAATGTTGCTGATAAATGCACATGTATACATGCAGCCACAGCATCCACACAGCCAGAAGTGCAGCTCAGCAAGGTGGGGAAAAGCATCCAGCTGGTAAGTCTGTGGGGGGTAAGGGGCATAAGGGAGAGAAGGAGCTTGATAGGGAAGGGAGATCAAGGCACCTCCAGTGAGGGACGGAGCGGGGTTGGGGCAGGCATTGCCCAGCCAGGGCAGGGCAGAACATGGGACAGAGCCACGGCTCATCTGGGGGAAGGAGGCTCCTACCACTGCATGCACCAAGGGCAGCATGGGGGCATGTGCCCACGGATGTGGGTGCAGGGTGAGGTTAGGCTGCCATTACATGCTTGGTGCTAGCGCTGAGCCCGTGGTCCCTAGTGTGCAGCAGGCTGCCTGACCTCACCCCACGCACAGATCTGGGGGGCACATGCCCTCCATGCCTCCTCCAGGGGTGCACACAGCAGCGAGAGCCACCTGCCCCTCCACCCCAGCACAAGCTGTGGCTCTGTCCCATACCCCGCTCCAGCTCTGCAAAGCCTGCCCCAGCCCCACTCCCTCACCATGGGTGCCTCATTCTGTCCACTCCACACCCCTCCCCCCCCACCAGACTTACGAGATGACACTGCTCTCCATGCTGCCAGACTGCATAAAATCAGCAAGGGGATCGGCATCAGCTGATACGACTCGTTAATAATCAGTATCGGCCCAAAAAATTGTTATTGGTGCACCCCTATATGTAAGCCAGCCTGGAATGGGAGTAGGCTGTAGGACAGTCATGAGACAGGGAGGCAGAAGGACTATGTCTGGAATCTTTAGAAAACAATGGGCAGCAGAGATCAGAGCACCCACATTAAGAAAGGAAGCCCTGGCACCCTGAGCACAAACAGAGAGAGCAGAAAGTCTCTCGTCCCTTCCTCCAACCAAGTCAGCAAAGAAGTCAGCTCATTCTAGAAAAAAATCTAGCAAGTGCCTTATCAGCACCCAGTTTCTGGTGGCAAGGTACTCCTGCTTCTTCATGAACTGTTCATGCAATCTGGTTTGATGGAGAACAACCCAATTTCTCATGGCTTTTCCCATAGTTCATGTGGCTATACCAACAGTCAAGGTCCTTCAGCAAAACCATTTCTTTAGTCAGTAGGAAAATAAAGAGCTTCCTCTAGCTACAATGAAGAGCTCTTACCGTATGATGAGGATGCACACAGGAAAAAGTATGTTCTCAATTACCTAAGGATCCTGCAACATTCAAAAGATTGTAACGAACATCAAAACTTCAGACCAGTTATGGTCAGCCACCCAGAAAACCTGTAGGAAGTCCCACACCAGTCCAAGTGAGGGGCACACCCTTCAGGTGGATCCCACATCTCAAAATGGTACCCAAGGACTTAAGAGTTACAAAAAAAAAGACAGGGAATTCTAATCCCAGTACTTCAGGGCATTTTTACTATCTAAAGAACCTGAACCAAAATGGGAAGAGCTTCCTTAGGCAGCATGGTGGGGAAAGAAAAAGCGGAGAATTTAACTTAGCAAGTAGGACAGATTTTACAAAAAATCCTTGTTTATTTAAGCATATTTCACCTGCAGTTGTTGCTGTACCAATTGCTGCTGCAGAGGTAGTCAAGTCACTGTCCAAGGCTGGAGCTCAGCAAGTTGCCAGACTGCCAAAGAAGAGCAAGAAAAATATGCTGGCAGACCCAACAGCCTCACTGCAGATGAGGGCAGTGGGTGCAGAAGGGAGTATACAATGAACTACCTCTGTGCTGACCTCATGGTTCTCAGGTCTAAAGCCTTCAGGGACACTGGAACACCAAGGTCACAACCGAGACAATAGGTCAATCCAGACAGATGGTGGAGATACTGATGGAAAAGCTTCAAGTGGAGGGGAAATAGAAGCCTCTCACAGCTGCCAAACAGAGTATCCAAACAGTGCTACTGTGCCCCCAGGGCTCAGGACCACCCAACACAGGACTAAGAGTCTTCCACCCACACAGGACAAGCCTACCCCTCTCCATTCCAGTCTTCAAGTCACAGGCCCCTGTATGTCATGCCCAAATTTTGCCTCTGCAGTTCCAACACCGTTAACAAGTGCATAAAATCTCATGACAATCTGGAGCAAGTACTTATGTCCAGACACTTCCAGTAACCTCTGCTGTGCCTTGAGGCACCTAACAACATACTCCACAGCCATTCATCAGTTGCTCAGCCAGCAGTTAAACAACATTCAGGTGTCCAATGTGCCAAAGGAGAAGTAGGTAGGCTCAGCCCCACAAGAGTACGGATGGGAAGAAAGGGGAGAATGCGAACAAAAGCAACAAATATCCTTTCTAGGTCCTGGTGTAGTCATGTGTGCAAATTGATCTTGATGGTCATGACATCCTTCAGCACAGAAAATCAATCCTAGTGCTTTATATATACAGTCATGGTGTGCTAGGCCCAGAATGGCAGTATGCATCCATACATTTAAAATAACTTCTACTCATAGCAATACTATCAACAACTCAACTAGTAGGAAAACTTTATCCTCAACAGTCCAACCCAGCCCTATTACTCACTGGCCATGTCTACAAGAGTTACCGACTGAGCAGTAGCCCAAGACTACTAGTAGTTGCATTGCATGGCAGAAATAATGACAGCGCTACCGCATGGCAGTCTCAAGGTACTGCACAGTCCATGGCACAAAAAGCCACTTGGCGCTGCTGTGCAGCAACAACAGGTTACTGTACAGTCATTTACTACTTGTTTATATACATACTAAATGACTGCACAGTAAAAACTGCAGTCAGCATCTTGTGTAGATGTGGCCACTGACCTGCATTAGCAACATACCCCAGACGTAGAGTAGCCCTTTGATGGACAATGCTATTGCCACTATGCCAAAGACAAAATCCAATCAATCTTTTACAGTTTTATAACGGTTACATACAGGGGTCCCCCCCACTCCTTTCTTTCTAAACACACCCCATTTTTAAAAGTATGTGGATAAATTAGGACAAAAGGCAGGTGATAAAAAT
Organism: Crocodylus siamensis; assembly: GCF_052110815.1. NCBI lineage: Eukaryota > Metazoa > Chordata > Crocodylia > Crocodylidae > Crocodylus > Crocodylus siamensis. Next base: position 112,498,937 of record NC_143397.1, on the reverse strand, counting down.
TGTAACTGTTATGACAGCTCTTCTGATATTTGAAGACTAAGTGAAAGAACAATTTTTCTCTCCCGATTGCAGAAAGTATGATGTATTGCAATGGCTTGAAATTGCAGCAAAGTAGGTTTAAATTAGATATCAGGAAAAATGTCTTTACTATTAGAATCATGGGACAATACAATAGACTGGCTAGGGAAGTTGTGGAATCTCCTTTATTGGAGATTTTCAAGTATTTAGATATGCCTCGGTCAGGGATTATTTAGGAGTAGCAATATCTGGAGTAGGCTGTGAACAGCAACAACCAGAAGTGCAGGAAAGCCCCCCATGTATGTCTATCACCCAGAGACCATAAGAACTCTGTAGCACAGAGCAGGTGGAAGAAATTGGAGAGGACCATGCTCAGCAGCAGGAGAATGAAGCAGAACTCCAAAAGTGACAATTATAAAATAGGATTAAAGCACAGGAACATATTTATGGGGTGGGGGGAGAGGAGGTATAAGACAGGGGTTTTTAACCTGGATGTTGTGATGCAGGCACCTTGATGGCAGCAGCAGTTTTATACTGCTGGCCTGGGGACTATATGCCCCTGGCCACTCTGAATTTAGACAGATCTACACTGGAAACTAGCAGGCATTATTCACCTATCTTTCAGTGGTTATTTCTTCCTAACTACTTATGGTTTTTTCCCCACATACCCAAGAAATACAGCTTCACTTATTTTTCACACTTTCTGAATGCTGGAGAAAAAAATCCTTGAAATTTAATTTTACATAACAGCTCGTGTACAGACTAGTGTCAAAAGTAAAAGTGCAGAAACAACTTAGAAGTTGCATTTTGCTACCTCTTACACCTATTTCTGTTATCAAGGTACAGGCATCAGAAGAAAATAACTTTAAAGTATATCTATCAAAACACAGTACCTGCTGGAGTTGGTCCCACAGGTCTCCATAGTAAAACTTACATTCATATGGAGATAAAGGGAATGGGAAGAGATGGGGGAAGTTTCCCTGCACCATAAACGTACTTCTCTGCGAGGTATTCTGCAGGATTCTCATTCTAAATTTCAAGACAGTCCTTGAAATGCCAAATATTTGTGTATCCCCAAGTAATGCATGCAGAAGCCAGAAATGTTTGTCTCTACTCAGTGACTACATAATATTCCAGACCTTGATTGTATTCCTTGAACTCTTCAAGTTTGGCCGTATGTTAATAAAACACAATTCCTTTAAACTTATGGAGATCAACAGGCTAACTTAACTGCCTTAAAAGCTCTCGCTCCCTCTCCCCAGTGTCCCTTTTGTGAACACCAATTGGAAGACTTAGAGGCTTCCACACTGCAGGCATCTGTTATGGCAACATTACAGAGGGAAGCTATGAAAAAAAACAGTCTGGTTGTGGTAGCCTGTGACCACCCTAGCATTCTCATAACATTACTTTATATGGTCCATTTGGATAATTTCTGGTCTGTCAGCATGCATTTGGATCTCTCAGCTATAGATACAAATGGTCAAGGGGACTTTCTGAGCAGCTCTTTTCTGTGAAGAGATTGGCCAGTGCCCTCTTTACATCTGGTTAATACAGGAAGGTCTCCACCCAGGAGGATCAGGACTTTGAGAAAAAGCACTTGAAGATTAATCTCCGGTCCCAAATGAAAGCCCAAGACACCCATGAGCAGGAATGTGGGATGAGTCCCGAGATCTCACACACCTACTTCATTGATGTAACTACTATCAGGAAAGCCATTTTCATGAAAAGGTATAGCAAAGAGCTCACTGCCATAACTTCTACCAGCACTCTGATCAGGAATGTGACGCTGATTCAGCTAGTGTGGGGTTTGGTTGTCTACCTGAGGGAAGAACCTAGATGGGCCCTTAAAGAAACTGGAGGACTGTCAAGTGAATACATTGCTTTTCACCCACTTGTTGAGGGACTTTAACTGAGCATTAGAAAGTTCCAGGAGATGCTGTTGTTTCTCTGGAAAAGAATACTTGGCATGCACAGGATGAAAATTCAGCCCCATTTTGCCAGGTATACACACCTAGCCAAGGGTTTTGTACCAGAGGTGCAATGAACACAGTTTGCAACAAGGGCAAACCCTGTGGGAGAGCAGGAGAGTGGGGGAGAGGAGGGGAGGGGTGAGGAGAGGGAAGGGAAGAGGATGGGGTCAGGATCCTAGTGCTGAGCATTGGAGGGACAGGAAAATACAGCTGAGCACTAGAGGATGGGGTACAAAGACTTATCTATGCCAAGGACTCAGAACAGGCCCTGGCTGCCCCTGCTGTTATTGCTGCCACCAGGATGTGGTCTACCTGCCTTGGCCCAGTTGTCCCTGCACCTGGCTGCTACTGCAAGAACACCATCACGGGGCCAAGAGGCATATTCTGTAGGCCTGGGGTGTGATTCTGGTGCCCCTACTAAGTTGGTGCTTGGGGCTGGTGTCCTGCTCATCCACCTTTAGTTAAGGCTGTTGCTTTATACTATAGACAAGAATTCCTCTGACCTGGGTGGACAATCTTCATCTGTGAGAGAGATCTCATATCTAGATTGTGAGATGAAGGTACACGTGGAAAACCTTCCCTCCCCTGGATTAGCAGATCTGGAATCTCTCCCCACCTAAAGAGGTACTCCCAATACCAAATTTAACTCATGTTGTTCAAAAGCAATGAATATTACAAGGGCCCAGTCCCGTAGCACCATGCTGAGAACTCGCAGGATAAAAAGAGTAGGACGGAATAATATACAGGAGGCTCCTTGACCACTGGATCTGGGTTAAGCCCTCCCTTGGAGCAAAAGGAAGAACACTTCCCTGTTCTTCTTGTTTGCAAAGAGATCCTACTCTGCAAATATAACCTTGAACACTGAACTCCTGACTTCCTATTCACGAGGTAGAGAGGTCACTCTGCTTACACAGTCTGCAGTGGTGTTTAGAGACCAGAAATATGTCTGGCGATCTGTGGCTGAACACAATTTCTGCATACAAGGAAAGAACTGGCAGCTCTTGATATAGAGCAGTGTGGTTGAGTTGTCGGTCATAAACTGGACACAACAGATGTGAAAGAGGCAGGAAAATGCTATGCAACCCCCCATACTACTCTGAGTTCCCTGATATACAGAAGGTATTTGTCATACTGCCTGCAGTTATCTTAAGCATGAGCATGCAAATAAATGCATCAAAGTTTCTTAGGTCCAACACTGGTTTCCAACCACACTCATTTGCAGGCACCAAAAGAACTGCTTAAACGCCCCCTTTCTCCTCCAACAGGGGAAAGTTTTCTATGGCTCTACATGCAGGGAGCAATTCGACTTCTTCCTAAAGCAGACCGACACGAGAAGGTTCCCTGAAAAGGGACAAAGAACGGGACTAGAAACCAGGCAGGACATCCCTCTGCCACTATGCCTGTATCCAGCAGTCCGATATAACACTGTCCCAGGAATTGGTAGACCGGACAACTCAGTGTTGGAAAGTGGGTGGGTCAGCAGGTTCATATCTCCCAAGTATCCTGTCAGACCGCATTTATAAGGAGAAACTCTGTGTACTGTAACAAGAGATTTGAAAAGATGATTTTGCCTATGAAATCTCTGGCACTCTGAAGGGCTCCCCAACTCACGGAGCAAGCTGGACTCTGCTGGCTGTTTTGTATACTGCTGCTCTCTGGAGAATTGTTTCTTGTGTTTAGGTACTGAATGACCTGGCACTCAGAGGGACTTCAGCTAGCACTCAAATGAGAAAGATTCAGCTTGTGCTGAGGAGAAAAGCCTACACTGGAGGACAATACCAGGCCTACAGACAACGCTGCTGCAGTCAGCATAGGGTCTGGTGCCAGAGAATTTTTTGGTACTGTCAGCTGTGTGAGAGTGTGCAGCATGAGGTGCAAGCTACATTGATGGGAGTTGGAGAATTGCTCCAGTATGGTACATGGTTCCATCTGCAACCTACCTTGCTCTACCGTTGTAGAGAAGCATGACAATGGCACAGGCCAGAAGACTGGCAATTGAAGGCCTACAGACCCCAAGGGATATCAAGGTCCAACAGTCAAACTCCTCCAAGACCATTTTAGGCTAGACATAAGGAAAAAACTCCCTTGGGGCGCTCTGGTGAACAGGCATTCGCCCAGATCCTGATGCAGTGGCTCCCGCATGGCTTTATCTACATCAGCTTGCTTCCTCCATCTCTTGCACTCAAAGCTACAAGTCTCAGGGCTGGGCAGCCCTCACACATGATCTAGGCCTCTGACCGTCTATAGAAATTCTTCAGGGTCAAAAGGTCTCAGGGCTAGCTGATGGTGCTGAGGGTGAAATTCCTGCTTCCCAATGAGCAGGGATCCAGGTTTTCTATTTGCCACAGCAAATCCACAAAAAAATGCAGATTTTCTCCTTTAAAGAAGAAAAACACAAGTTCCAGCCTGCAAAGAATTGCTTGGAGCTGGGAGCAGTGGGATGCAGGGAGCACCATATGTATTTGCACATGCATATGGCAGCCAGGCAATATGGTGGAGAGCAGCTCCCTCTAAGTAAGTCTATGGGAGGGAAGGGGAAAGGGGGCACATATCTCCCCAGACTTCTGCAGCCACAGTGGGGCACGGGGCTGCTGCCTGGCCAGACCACCTCTGGCAAGTAACTGCCTCCCAGTGCAGGAGGAAGTGCCGTGCTGCTATGGACAAGGTCAGGCACCCCCTGCCTGCCCAGCAGCAGTGAGGGAGCACAACTCCGTGCTGCTGCTGCCGCCATCACACCTCACCTTGCAGCCACGGCAGGGTGGGGTGGCACTCCTTCCCGCACAAGATCCTGTCCACTGGGCCACAGAGCCAGTTCCTGCCCAGAGCTGGCTGAGCCAAGCTGCAGCCCTGTGCCCTACTGTGGTTGCAGAAATCTGGAGATGCATTGCCTGTGCCCACCCCATGCATCATCTAAGCCCACACCTCCCACCCTTCCCCACACACTGGGGGACTGAGGCCTGGGGGCAAGGCACAACAGGTTGGGAGTGAGGGGCACTAGTAGGGCCAGGGGGCTGCAATTCAAGAGAAAGGGATGCGAAGCAGGTCTAGTGGGGAGTGGGGGCTGTGGGTCAGAAGTGATGGGCAGTGGTAGGGGCAGGGCATATCAGGGTTGCTCAGCACCATAAAAAGCAGCTGGGGGGAAGCCACAGCTGAACTCGCATCCTGGTGACTGAAAGAGGCAGAAGGAGCTCTGATTTTCTATGATAAAATATGCCAAAATAGATGAGTAATTATAATGACTGAGGCACTAGTAGGCTTCCAAACCATTTTAAAATTGAGAGACACAGAGACTTCATTGTAAATCACAGAAAAACATGGGATTTGGGTGTTGTTTTTTTAATTATAGAATTTGGGATATTTGGGATTTTTAAACAGAGAAAACCAGGATCCCTGTGCATGAGCTTTGTCTGTTATGTATATCAGCCAAAAAAATTGCAAGAGACGTATCCCTTAGGCAGATCCTTACCAGGTCAGGGGATCCCCTCTTCTGGTATCGTGGTAAGGGAGTGGAAGATTTCCTAGTTCTGCTACTGACATCATCTACCTTTAGGCCTAGATCAAAACCACTGAGTAAGCCCTGGTTTATTAGACCTGAGGGTGTTAATCCACCCTGCTCTTAGTGCCAAGGGGCATATGCTAATGTACTGAGGCTTTCAACTCTGGATCTGATGCAAAGAGTTTTGGCACTCTTTCTCCCCGTCTTTTCTTGTCCTTTGATTGACCGAACTAGAATAACTGTTGGGAATATGAGTCTCCCACATGAAAAAACAGGCACCTTGTGCAGCTATCTGAAACTACAATAAGTAGGGACCTACCAAATTCACAGGCCCCAGTGGACTGTTACACAGCTGTAACAGCCAGGGCCCCTGATTTCACGGCCGTATCACAACTGGAGCCACCACTTTGAAGGCAGAGCAAAGTGGACTCCCGCCCTTACATCTCTGACTGGCTATGAGGTACCATAAGTCCCACCCCTCCCAGGCCCTGATTTGAAGCCCTAGCTGGACCTGCCTGGTGTGTTAATTCAGTAACTATCAACAGGGATCCAGGTTTTCCATTTCCCACAGAAAAGTGAAGTGAACTACAGTTTCTACCTTTTACCAGAGGCAAATACAGATTTCTCATTTTACTGGAGAAACCTGCAGATTTTACAGTTTTGTGATGAGCCCTCAGCAGGCTGGTAGAGTTCCAGCTTGCAGGGGGTGGGGAGGGAGCGGGAGGAGGGCAGTCAGACAGGGGGTCCATGTATATGCACACGGCTGCCAGGCAGCCTGGAGAGCAGCTCCCACAGGTGAGTGCAGGGTAGGGAGGGCAGACTGAGGTCTGCTTAGGGAGGGGGTTGAGCAGGGCTGGGGCTGAGGCTGGAGCTGCTGTCCAGCCAGGCAGTGCCTAGGGCTTGGGGCCCAGGGCCATAATGCACAGCCACAGGGTCCCAATGGGGAGCAGGACCGGACCACAGGCAGCATATCCGGGGGCGGAGCCAATGTCCCACTGCTGCACACACTCCCGGGGGGCATGGCTCCCCCTGCCCCCAGGAATGCATGCAGTGGCAGGGAGCTGGCCCCACCCAAGTCCACAGCAGCCAGGCAGCAGAGGAGGGAGCTGGGCTCTGCTCCTCTGCAGCACCTGGCACCTCCTGCCAGGGGCAGCGGCCTGTGGACCCAGGTCCCTGGCTCCACAGCCCTGGCAGATGGGAGCCCCCTCTCGCATGGCTGGGAGGCGAGGGGCACCAGCAGGGCTGGGGGGCTGTGGAGGGAAAAGGGAGGGAGTGGGATGAAGTGAAAGGCACCAGCAGGCAAGGTTCCCTCTAAGGTGGCACGTGAGCGGCCGTGCACAAGTAAAAGGCTGGCTGCACACCAACTTTTTCAGGCCATGCACTCACTAGGAGAGGAGCTGAGCTGTGGCATGGGACACTTACTAAAGGTAACCTCCTCCCCTAGGTGATGCGGAGGCGGGGGCTAGTGCGGGCTCTGCCAGCTCCAGGGAACTGCTCCGCTCCCCCGCATCACCTTGGGGAGCGAGGACACGTAGCGTCAAGACTGGGGAGTGAAGCACTTCCTGGAGCCAGAAGAGAAGTTCCCTGGGCCTGGCAGAGCCTCACTTGGGGCAGGCAGCGGCTCCTCCCTGAGGTGAGGCTGAGGAGGGAGGTGAGGGGGGGGACCACATGACACACCACATGCCTCCTCACTCCCTGAGGCGACGCAGGGGAGCAGAGCAGTTTCCTGGAGCCCGCAGAGCCAGTGCCAGCCCCCAGGCCCCGCTGCCTGCCCCAGGTGAAGGCTTAAGACCTTAACTTCAGTAAGTGTCCCATGGCATACCAAAAGGGGAAGGCAGGATTAAAGCAGCACACTCATGGACCGCTACTCGTTAGAGGGAACATTGCAAGCAGAGCTGTGGGAAGGGAGTGAGGGGCACCAGCAAGGCCAGGAGGGCTGGGGGTAGGGGACTGTCATTTTAAAATCACAGATTTGGGGGGTTTTAATATCAGAGAATTTGCATTTTTTATTTTATTTTATTTTTTAAATCATCAGGGAAAACCAGGATTCCTGATCATCATCCTCTTCAAGTGGGGAGGGAGATAATTACCAAGTAAACAAACAGTGCCTGCAAGCATTTTTAAAGCCCTCTGGGCTTCCCAGACTGACCCCTGACTGGCTCCTGGACTGAGCTGATGTCAGGGGCTCAGCCTCTGATCTGCTCTGCTCCCACTATCTGCCCTCTACCCCCTCCTCCCCCCATTCCCCTTCAGGAGAATAGGATAGGACTTTTGGAGGCTTTTTCCTGCTTGCCCCACTCCTCTTCTGGAGACTGGGAACTTTTCCCATCTCTCCCCAGCCCACACCTGCTTCAGGAGATGGGCAGTCTGCCATTTTTTCCCCACTTTCTGGTCCCTATGGCACAGCAGCAGCAGGCAGTGTACTCAGGGCACAAGTACCCAGCAGGACACGGCTCCAGCCAGCAATGCACATCACAGCAAGAGGCACAGCCTCCAGATCTAGGGCTGCACTGCAAGGGAGGGAAGCCCCAGGGGCCTTCCCCTGGGGAGTGGAGAAAGCAGCTGGCTCCAGTGCCTGGGGCTTCCCAACTGTGTCCAGTGAGTGCAGGGACTGTGGGTGAGTGGCAGGGAGCACCGGTGATAGACAGCCCAGTAGAGGCTGTGCCCCTTACTTTGATGTGCAGCACTGGCTGGAGCCATGCCCAGCCAGACACCTGTGCCCCGAACACCCCACCTGCTGCTGCTGTGCCATAGGGGTAGTCCAGGACGGGTCCCCACACACCCCACAAAACCCACCCCCCCCACCCACACAACACCCCACTATACCCTATGCTCCTACAAACACCATCACACACCCTCAAACAACCCCCACACCGCACCCCACACATACCCAAACATCCCCCACCACACACTTACATCCCCCACACGCAATATACAACAGTAAGAATATGTTTTTGAGTTATTATGCAATCACCTCTATATACACTATGCAAACACAATTCGGGACAAAAATATTTTCCATAATAAAATTAAAATAAGTTTTAGTAGGCATTTGGACTGTTAGTGTATGATTTTTTTTTGTGGTTCTAAGATGGCAACCTCCACAAAAGTAATATTTCCAGGGGGTGGGGAGGCAACGGGAGGAACTTTTGATGGCAAAGGTCAGGGGGTAGGACTTCTGGTCCCAAGATGGCAACAAGGGGGCTGGGTAACTGTCAAAATAATTGCCCATTCCTGATCTACAGCATTGAGAAGGACCTTATTGAAATGAGCATATAGATAAGGAAATAACTGAAGGGAAGTGGATTTACACTTAAAACCAAGTACTATGGGAAAATCTGGAAAGCCCACAACATATTATCTTTGTGAAGTACAGTACAAGGGGAATCAGTTTCCAAGACATTACCACAGTGCACGTAAACTGCTACCAGAAAAATACTTCCATATAATAACAACTGTGCCTAAATGTGTTAAGTGGTTCAAGATGAGCACCACAAGCATATTCAAATTTCATTATATTTTCTTTTAAAAATGGGTGTGTCAAAATGTTTACATTCCACATGAACCTAGCAAGGGTTTGCAGAGATCCCCTATTTCAATATAGGCAAGACCATGTATATGGCAGATCTCTGTATATGTATGGCAGCTGAGCTGGATGAAAGAGGGACAAATTAAGGCTTTTAGTCTCCAAACACAGAGCTGGTATATAGCACAGATATAAAAACAAATTTTTGGTAGCAGATGTACAGGATTTAGAATCTATTAGCATCTGCTTCTGCTCTATGGGATACATTCTAGTATTTCACTAATACTAATCCTTTCAACTGAAGTTGCTGTTCTAAGCAGAAACTTTCCTTACGATAGGCAGTTGAGGGTCATGCTACAGAAACAAAATACAGGATGGTTTCTATTTCACCCACCCACTGGAACAGATAGAGGCTTCTGTAAAACATGATATTCTTGTAGTATGAATCTTGTTCTGTACCTCCATTGGCCCATAGCCAAGCTCATTTGTGGGCTTCCACCCAACATAACAACTCTTCCCACTCTACTGCCCTCACCTCAGGCTGGCCGGACCAGATACCAGAATACACCTGCAAATGCAATCTTCAAACTTCTGACATTTACCCTGTGAGTAGATACACCTCACCAAGAATCCCTTCTAAGACACATCCCACTGAGCAAAAAGTGTAGCAGCCACAAAAAGGCCAACCAAATTTCAGCACAAATAATTCAATTTGGGGCACAGCAGAGTATGCTTTACCAGTCCTTTTTTAGCCATAGCTGTTTCTGGGGTGAGAAAGTAAATGCATTTCCCTTAATTCCCAAACATTTAGATCCATGGGAAGATGGGCACAACTGTTCCCTCAATGTAAAACAGGCTGTGAATCTATACATGCTATGTAAACACATTACCATTTGTGAGACAGTAAAATCTGACTAATTCCTCACTCCAGGGAATTAGTAACGAGGACAGTAACTCGTGGATATACTATCAGTGTTTAGCCATCTTCAAATCTGAGTAGTGTTTCTTGCAGCCCATAGGGAGCAACTGTAAAGAATGGTTTTACAGAGGAAAAATGCATATATGTATTATACACACACCTTCCTCACCTACCTTACCCCCCCCAAAAAAATTTTAAGCATACAATGTAAACACTTTGGGCTCAATATGTGAAAACTGAAGATTGATCTGTAGAATCATATAATGTAAAATTTCTTACTACAAAAATTCAGAGTATTCACTATATATAAATTACATTATTGTGATGGAGTAAAATAAATCAGCAAGAGACCTTTGCTTTGCACTATTACATGCTCTTATCAACAAAATAGAAGACAAGCCTACAAACTGGAATAGTTGATCCTATATCTTCTTGAGCCAAGAGAAGTGAAAGAGCACCAGTAATTTGAAAAATGTCAGCTGGCTTAACAGGAGAGGTATGGATCAATACCTTTCAAGCCAATTAATTATCAGGAACACATTCGATCTCAGTTTAGCATAAGTGTAAATTTGGGAATGACTAACTATGCTTTAATAGGTGACAAATTAGCCAACAAGTGTTTTGGGACCGATCAGGATTTAGTGCATCAATGCGATAAGAAGATCATACTGACACTTACTTAGCCCAGTGGCTATTTAACCAAATTTCACTGCATATGGCTGCAGCTTTATGCAAAGTAACAAGTGTTCTTGGTCATGATGACACAACACAATTTAGCTGAAAAAGTAAGTTAAGAGCAAAACTTGCATTATAAACAGATGCACAGAATATTTAAGCTTCAACTGAAACCTGCTCTAATGTGTCAAAACTCTAGTACATCAGGTAGAAAAATTCCTTTAACGTAAGGTTGAAGAGTTATATAGTCATACTCACAGGTATGTAAGCATTCCGTTACAGTGGTAGCGTCAATCAGGTATCCATTGCACAGACGACAGGTTATATGGGCATTAATATCCCAAAGCTTAATCTTTCTGGTCAGCATCTTTGGTGTTTGTAGATTAACTGCATTAGACAATAATTCAGGTGTACTGATCAGGTAGAAATTGTGCTGGAATAAGCAAAATGACATTGTTCTGCATTAGAGATGTGATTATTTCACTTCAGACGCTCATACATTTTGAATATATACAACAGAAATACTGTATCAGATAAATCCTTATAAAATGATGAACAAGTAGTGAAACTGCAAATTCTACACTGTTTTATACGCCAAGACTTTAGCATGGTATGTGAGAAACTGGTAGTTACACAAATTCTACAGAGGCGAAGTTTGATATTCCAATACAAAAGCAGTTTTTCTTCCAAGTTACTCAAGTATGTTGCATAATATAGTACTTCCATTAATAAAACAAAATCTGAGATTTAGGGCCAAGTCCTGCTGGTTTTGGTCATGCTACTAATTGCATTCAAGCCAAGAATTAAAAGTAATATGAAAGTAAAAGACAGCTGGCCCTAAAAATTATTCAGTCATCCAAATACTAAAGAATATGGCAAATTTGGTATAAGTGGGCCAAGCTGCAATGTATATTCATAGCCTGTTTTCCCTCTAAACAATTACTTGGAAAATAATTAAAGTTGTACCTGAATAATGCCACTGAACAACAGGTTCCAAGAAAAACTGTTTCAGTTTCATAATGCATTAAAGATTTGGATGGAAAATAGGGAAGGGGCAAAAATAACCATATTAAGCACAACTTCAAAAAGTAATTTTGATACCAGCAAATTTGTCTCGATGATATTAAATACATGAACTGCACATTTTTTTACTTCTAGAATGAAGAATGGCATTACCTTAAGAAAAAAAACCAGATATTGATATACAATACCACTTTTCCAGAGTTGACAGGAAAAAAAACCCCAAAAAACCCAGAAACCATCAAATTCTGTTTGCCTCCCTTAACTAAAAATACATATACACATACACAACTCCCTACCTTAAAGCATGCATGCACACAAAGATATATCTATGCCATTATTCCCTTTTTTATTTTTGGAAATCTCAAAAAGAAGAGTACTTGGAGTTTTAAAGAACTTAGTAGTTCACCCTTAAAACCATGTAAGATTATTTCGATTCATTAAGATAACTGCAAATCCTTGAAACATGCTTTTAATTCACTAGCATTATCTTTCACAATAATGTCTGTTGATATTATATATTTAGAGAGTAAGCTTTTGGATACAGAATACAAAATGATTTTTTTTTAAACTGCCAAAACGTTGTTACAAAAAACTGAAATACTGTACAGGCAGTCTTTGGACTTAATGACACAATTGGTTCCTGAAAACGACATCTTACGTCGAAATGTTGCAACTCGGAACCAACTTCCCCCATGGTAAACAATGTTATAAATGGGGATTGGTTCCTGAACCAAGGCCCGATACCCTATTTTCACCAAAACTACCCCAGAATTTTGTACACGATCAATTATAGATGAGTAATATAGCTACATTAATGTATTTATACTGTAAATAACAATCATATAGATTTGGAAGGACTTCTTTGGGGTGACTTTGCTGGACTTTGAAAGGCTCTTGGTTGGACTTTTTGAAGGGTTCTTGGCTGGAGTCTTCTCAGGAGTCTTGTCTGCTTTCTTAAAGAAAGTGTCCAAAGAAGTTTGGACAGATGTTCTCCAGGGAGATGAGCGACACAGTGAATTTGTTTGCTGGCTTGGCATTGCATCAGATCAAGCGTTGTAAAGTAGAAACCAACATCGTAAAGTTGAAGCAGGGCATCAATTTATAAACCTTGTAAGTGCAAAACGTTGCAACTCAAACATTGCAAGTCGAGGACTGCCTGCATAAGCACTTTACCCAAAACACAAATCATTATGCAGAATACAATTAAGCTTGCCCAAAAACATAATATTGGCTAAACTGTACACTTGTTAATTAAGTGGTTTCAAAAACAGGTACCAATCCTGGCATTCTGAAGTTGTGCTAAGACTTTAGGCTACAGTTTCCAGATCCCCATTTTTTCCCCCTAGAAATACAGTTAACAAAAAAAAAACCACTTACTAGAGTTTACTTTTAGTGCTAACCTCTAGAATATTCAATATGTGAGCATTTAAATGATAAACAATATTGCCTCTCCCCATCCCTACTGGATAATGTGGCTATTTTGCCGACTCTGTACAGGCTGTTTGCTAACCCACGTAGATATAAGTAAGTATGACAGGGGTGAGCAAAGTACAGCCTGCAGGCCAACTCTGGCCTGCGGCTGCTCCTCTGAAGCAGAACTGCATCCAGCCTGTGGCTACCCTGGCTTTTGATACCTCTTGCCCATCTCCCTTTCCTGTACTTAAGCCTGCAGAAGGAGCAGCCGCTCCCCATTCTGGTCCAGCCTGCCCTGCCCCACACCCCAACCCCCAGTGTACACTCAAAGGCAGGGAGCACTCAGCTTGTGGCCAGGCTTCTGCCCAGTGAGATTGTCTGCATGCAGCTCCAACCCTATGCCCTTTCGCAGACCAGACAGCCCAGCCCCAGCAACAGTCAAAGCTCAGATATGGTTTGCCCCACTGGCAGGGGAAAGAGGGCCAGGAACTCCAGGTTATCTGGACCCAGTAGGAGCACAGGCACTGTTGACACGATGCTGCACTGAGTTCCTGCGCGCTGCTTCAGGCAGTGCCACATGAGTGCAGTTAGAGTGGCTCCTGCATGACTGAGTCCCTGGCACATGGCTGGGTCAGGCAGCTGTCACTCCAGCTGCACTCTCATGACCCAAAGCAGAGTACAGAAACACAGCATAGCGCCAGCCCAGCCCAGCCGCGTGCCAGGGACTCGGGGTGGGGGAGCAGGTACAAGGAGGAGGGGGAAACAGCCCAGTACTGGCCTGGCTGGCCCCTTTTCCTTGCACTCCCTCCTTTGGCCTAAGTCCCCAGCATGTGGCCAGGTTGGTACTGCACTGTGTTCCCACACGTTGCTTTAGGCTACGTGGGTGCAGCTGGTGCAGCTCTTGTCCAACCCAAACACCCCCCCACCCCCCAATGCCAGGGACTCGGGGCAGGGGTGTAGGAAGAGCTGCAGGTCATACACGTGCAGCCCTCAACAAGACTTGTTACACTGACCTTCCAGCCAAAATAATTACTCAGCCCTGGAGCATGCACTGTCTGTTTAAAGATGAGCTAGGGCAGCATTGGCTAACCTACAGCACGCTGTGTTAGGTGTTTAAGGGCTGAGCTGGTAGAAATGTTGTACTTTTAACAGAGCAGCTGTGCCAGCTCCCAATGAAAAATGGCAGAGTCCAAGAGCGCTTCAGTTCACCACAGCGAACAAGCAGGTGAGCATGGGGGCAGGGGAGAAAGAAGGGGTGGGGGGAAGGATACATTCTACTTTACCCCTCCCTCTCATACACTACTGAGTGCAGGGCTGCCCGGCTTCCATGGCTGGGGTGCACCTGCCGTAGCAAAGACTCCCAGAGTGGATGGAAGGGGTGGGGCTGGTGATCCTCCTGTCTCCTCTAAATCAGGGCCTGCAGCAATTGCTTTCCCCACCTGCAAGTTATGATACTGACAGGAGATGGTGGAGCATCCCAAGCTCAGTCAAGCCTTGCAGCCTTGGACCATGACCTGCATGTTGACAATGAGCTTCAAGTCCAGGGAGCCTGGAGTGAGACCAGGTGCATTACTGCCCTTCTATGTCAGATTCCTGACCACAGACCTCCCAAGTAATTACAGAGACTCTGAAGAGTAGCTGATTTATATAAAATGGGAAACAGGATGGATATTCAAGCCTTTAAATGCCTCTGCTGTTAGTTGCAAAAAAGGCAGAGCCAATAACACCCCTATTTAAAGTTGCCCAACGCTTACGGTTGTAATACTTATAATTTTCAGTTGCTTATATTACAGGGACCAGCAAGATACATTACTTCAGGGCAGACTGGACCTCAGAAGTCTGATCTTGCATAGGGGTTGGTGACAGAGCTCCCCACTGGAGTACTGCAGTGTTCCAGTTTATGCTTGCTGCAAAGGGGCTTTGAATCTGACAGCCAGCCACTTGGAGTGGAGTATGGGAGGGGAAGAGACTTCTGGCCTTTGATAATGGCTCAGTTGTAAGCTGCTGCCCACACCAGCAAAAGGCTTCCAACACTTGGCTTATATATACTACCAAACTAATAGGCTTGTGTTGAATATATGCATGTTCTCTCAGATTTGCCTCCTGCCAGAGGTCACATTTCACCCCCACCCTTCAATGGCTCCTGCTGTTTGTTCTCCTCATCCACACTACCTGGGCAACAGTTTGCATACTGCACTAAAGAGAAAGACAAACTCCAGAAGACAACTGCAGGGAAGTCTTGTTCTGACCCGGTATGTCTTAATTTGAGCAATAGGCAGTCACTTAGTACAAATTCAACTGCTTCAAAAATTAATGGAGAGATCAGAGATAGTATGATAAAAAAAAAAAAGAAGGGTACATGTGTCACTCCATATGCAACTCATTGCCACAAAGCAGCACCAGTGTGTTTCAGGTTGAGGTGGTCTACTCATGTCAGAAAAATCATATTGCCAAACTGACAAATTGTGTAGGTGGCTGCCATATTGGAATCCAAGACGGCTGCCGTGAATTCCCTTTTTTTCAAAATTTCAGCCCCCACTACAGTTAGAATATTAAATTTTGATGATTAAACCAACACTGTATGGACCAAGGAGATCAATCGTATATGGGTGCACCGATAAAGATTTTTGGGGCTGATACCAATAGCCAATATTTAACGAAAGATATCAGCCAATACTGATTCGATTTCCAGTACAGCTGCCTCCTGCTGGAAAGTCCAGTGAGGTGGAAGGGGCAGGGACAGGCGTGGCCCAGGTGGCATGAGGCGTGGCAGGCAAGGAGGCAATTCCTGCTGCTGCTTGTACCCCGGGAGGGCAAAGGGAGATTTGTGCCCCCTGGATCTACATGGGGTGGGGTACTGCAGCTGGGGCTGCATGGGGCTCTTCCCAGTGGGGGCTGGGCTCGGAGCAGGTGCCAGCAGTGATGGGAGAATGCTGCATTCACCCCAACTTTCGCTGCTGCTCTGCTCCCAGCACCATCACTGCTAGCCACCAAGCACAGCCCCAGCTCAACGCCCCACCTCCACCCATGCACTGGGAAGAGCTGGTGCTGCGCCAAGAGGCTGGCGGCAATGCTGAGAGCAAAGCAGCAGCGAAATTGGGGGTGGATGCAGCATCCTCCCAGCGCTGCCAGTGCTCACTCTGTGCCCAGCCCCCACTGAGAAGAGCCCTGCGCAACCGCAGCTGCAGCCCGCCCCGCCCTGTGCAGATCCACGGGGCACACCCCCCCGCCCCTCCCCCGGGATGCAAGCAGCAGTGAGAGCTGCCTCCCTCCCTCCCCACAAGGCACGGCTCTGACCCCCTGCCCCACCCTGACAGCACCTGCCACCTCTCTCAACACAGGGGGCATTGATCTGCCCCTCCCACCATACCAGACCTATAAGCTTCCACTCTGCTCCTCACTGCCCGAGTGCTGTGCTGCGGCTGCACACAGCATGGGCATCTATTGGCCAAATTATCGGCCCCATTGGGCCAATTTCCAATAGAGCCAGTTTTCTTTATATCTGTACCAATCTGATGTCAGACCGATGTATCAGTTTACCTCTATAATCATTACATTTCCGCCCTGGCAGCTATACTGGATCCCAAGATAGCTGCTGCAAATTTACAGTTTTGTTCATTATTAGATACCCAAAAGGTTTTCAAAACTGCTGCATCAACTCTGTTGTATTAGATTACCTTGAACTGAGAATCTCCAAAGGAGAATGTCGACAAGAGAGTCACCCTTATCAGCCTTAACCAAATGTTACAATGGAGCTGATAGCATCACTGAGTCCAGTGAAGTGTAGGAGGTATGACTCAGAATCTACAAGATGCATCATGTTTCAAAGTAGATTCATAGTCAACCATTTGCCAAAGTATACCTGCTAGAATTATGCAAATAAAGGAGGCACTCATTCAACATAAGTACAGTTGCTGAATTTGACACTTGTTATGGCAGTATTGATAGAATATCACGTTGTGTTGATCTTGCACTAACATTCCAAAAGCCTTAACTGGCACCGTTCTTTCTACAGGTCTTTTACATACAAAACAACACACTGAGAGACTGTTAAGGAAGCTGCAGCATATAGAAGATGAAAGGGGAAACCCTATCAACATCAAGTGAAGAATACACTAGGACATCAAGCATATCATCTGCTTCATGAAAAAGGTCACCCGAGATGGCAATTCAAATGTTGAGATTAATACAGCAACATCTTTCAATCTTAATAAAAGACAACGATATGCCAATGATGTCACATTGCTACAACAGCAGGTCAACAGGTTCCACTTGTTTAAGGTTACCAATTATGAGCTGTTATGCATTTTTATGGAAGACATTATGACAGAAGATACTGCATTAGATATTTTGAATGCATGCGACAAAGGAAGAGAAGTCATGAACACCATTATCCAGAAATGTCTTACTGCAGATGCTACTAAGAGCTTCTATGCAAACATACCCAAATCAAAATTGAAAACCTTCAAGGATGTAAAGTCAACTATGGGACAGCCCAACAAAATGGAACAGACACAGAAAGCAAAGGAGATACAACAAAGGCTTCTTGAAGTGGTTGCAGCAGGTAGAAGGTTCAATGTGCACTCTTACATACAGCATGAACTGTTTGGATACCCTCAGTCACTTTTTAAATGCACAAATTGCTCAATGGGGCTGACAAAGCAACCTTGTCACAGATCTTGACTGGGGATAAAGCAGGAACTGTTCTGCCAGATGCTGCTTCCAAGAAATCAGCTGCTACTATTGACATCATGCACTCTTGTACAGAGAACAGGAAAACCAAAAACTGCACAAATATTTGGACATTTGGCTGATTCCTTTGGGCAACAAGCGGTTGCCAACTATTCCAACACACGCGATTAAGTCAATGTCGTCTTTGATCAATACATATCACTACCCATAAAAGGCAGGCACAAGAACATTAAGGACTCAAAATACTAGCCAATCCACAGAATCATTAGCAGCAGATTGCTTCCATTAGCTGCGCTACAGTGTAGTTTCAAATCCTTTCAAGCAACAAAGAAAGCCTAGTTAATTTTCTAAGTGAGGAACTTGTTAAGAAATCATACTAATGTTTCCAAAGTGAAAAGGTGCCTATTGTTGGTGGTTTCACTGATGGAAAGGCTCACGTGACATTTTGCAACTGCATTTGCAGCAAAAAGGTTGACACAAGAATGCTATTAAGGGCAAACATGCAGTCATCAGGGATATGCCTCTAGTATTTTCCTGCAACAACTCAGTCGTACCAGTCCTTCTATGGGATAATCTTGCACCTAAGGTTTAGATGAAGAGAAGCAACCCAGTAAGATTCACTCTAGTTCATGATATTGTGTCAGAATTGCCTGAGCCACTCCATGCATCTCTAATTGGATTCTGCACTGGTTATGACACCACCAGCCAGTTAAGTGGTCACACTAAAAAAACAAAAAAAACCCAAAAAAAACAAAAAAAAAAATCCGTTCAGTGGTCACACTAAGAAAATTTTCATTCAGCATTCACATCTACTGGCAGGTCTAAGAAGTAGGCCTGATGTTGATAAGGATTTGTACAGTTGAGTAGAAAAGTTTTTTGTGTTGTAGCATCAGCCATCAACATCTTTAACAACCCTTCTTGAAGTTAGGGTAAAAATATTCCATCAAGAAAAAGCTCTAGATAAACTTCTGCCTACATACGACTTCCTTATGCACTATGTACATAGGGCCAACTACCGAAGTCTCATTTCACAAAGTGCACTTAAACCTAATCTACTATTGCCATCATCTGACCAGTGCGGTTGGCAAGCTGAAAACGATGGGTACGTTCCGATCACTTGAACCATTACCAGCAGAACACCTTCAGATAACAAGTTGCAACTGCAAGATGGAAGGCTAGGGACCAGCATGCTTGTGCAAGCAGGTTAATGTGCCATGCACTCCCAGCTGCAAGTGCTATGAGACAACATGTTGCAATCCATATAATAACTACAGGTATTCAGAAATGGATTCAAATGATGAAGAGATCTGAAAAACTGCAATTACCCATTGTATTAACGTTATATATACTGTTGTATTACCATTGAATTAGACTATTACATTTTTCTACTGCTTTAAGCTAAACATATGTCTGTGCGTTTCATTGCCACCAAATTACGTATTAGTAATATCAGACTCGTCCAGATACTGAAATTTTAAAAACTGTATTATATTATTCAATGCAGCTCAGACAAATAGGCTAGCCTGAGTTATAATATTTTCAGTACTGTAGGCTTGCTATGAAATTTGTAGTAATATAATTTGTGAGGTTTTAGTAATAGACTATTGTTTACTGGGCTGTTTTTTTAAAGTTATATTGCGTCAATACACACATGCTACTATCAGCAATCTTGGAAATGGCTACCACAATAAAAATGTTATGACTGATCTCCTCAGTTCATACAACATTGGTTTTTAGTCTCTGGAGTTAATTTTCTAATGCTAGTGGAGACTGAAATATTGACCAAAACATGGCCATCTTGGATTCCAAAACAGCAGCTACCCACACTACTTGCCAGATTAGCAACATGATTTTTCAGATATGGGTAGACCACCTCAACCAGAAACACACTGCTGCCATGTGTGGCAATGAGCTGCCTACAATAACAAAATCTAAAGACCTTATTGGTCAATTTATACCCAACTAAGAATCAACATCATTGTGCACTGGGCATACTTCCCAAGAAAAGAGCAGAAAAATACCAATTATGGGCATAATATTAAACATGCCATTGATTTTTTTTAGTGCCAAGTTTTGTCATAAGGGTTTTGCCTGAGCCAGGTGAAATTTGGAATACTAAAATTAAGCAACTACTTGCCAGGAAGGTGTTACTGTCTGGCAAAGACACTCCTGCTTCAAAGAGAACAAATGTAGTTTCCTCTGATTTGGAATAAGTACAAAGTAGTTTTATTCAGTTTTTTGGTTATTCAGGAAACAGATTTCAATCAAACCAGTCTTCAAGCATGCTTTTAACTTCTTTTGATTTTTGTCCATTTCTCTTTCCCTTTAAACATCCTAAATTGTATTAGATTTGTTCATTTTTAATGCCGCATACCTTTCCCATTTCCTACAACCACCCTGCTTTAAATATATTTAAGCAAGAAATATTCTTGCTCACTGAAGTGATGGAAGTATTAATTGACCAAGCCTAGCCAGTTTCACCCCCAGATTTGGAAACACAATGGCAGGCATGGTTGTTTTGGGGGTTTTTTTTACCATATTTGCTATGCTAAAACTGTAACTGGGAATGATACTGCAAAAAAAAATTCAGATACCTGGAATCCCATTTAAGTTACAGATTTTTGCTTATTTTTTTTTTCCTATTACTGAAATTTAAATTTAAGCAACACTATTTAAAACTGTGACCAGAAATCTATAGAGGATTCTGGAGACTCATGAGAATGCTGGTGAAGGGGCAGGGATAACATAGCTAGGGATACGCTAGATCAGGCATGCAGGGCAACATAGAGCCTGATCCCAATGCACAGGAGTCAGGAATGGAGCACAACAGAGCCCCAGAGCCCAACCCTGGCATGAGGCCCAAACCAGCCTGTGGACCAGCCCTATGCCATTCGTCTGGCCTGTGGAGCCAAAAAGGTGAGCATCATTGCTCTTGTTCAAGCAAGAAAGAACTTAGTGAAGTCCTATGTCCTGTGTTAAAGTACTGGAAGTGCACGTTTTTTTAGAGTGACACTTAAATGCACAGTAGCCTATTTTATTGCACATTAGTGTAACTGCACTTTTTTACGTGATGTTTTAATATGCAGTAAAATAAGCTACTGTACATTATAGCACATGTGTAAATGCGCCCAGTGAGTCCCACCTCATCTCATATTCCTGTTCCCACAAGAGCATGCCAGGTATGGGTCAAACACTGACTTGCACATTGGCTTATTCTGGCAGCACATGTGAACAATTTATTTCATATTAGCCTCTCTCCAACTGCACTGATTAGTGAGAAAAACCTTTAAAGGTGTTCAGCCATATGCAAGTAGAAATAAACTTGGATCAATTAATTCAGCACAAATACACTTGGTAACCCAGGAAGCTTCAGAAGAATAG
This sequence comes from Crocodylus siamensis, assembly GCF_052110815.1. Classification (NCBI taxonomy): domain Eukaryota; kingdom Metazoa; phylum Chordata; order Crocodylia; family Crocodylidae; genus Crocodylus; species Crocodylus siamensis. Next base: position 112,477,824 of record NC_143397.1, on the reverse strand, counting down.
CAGCACGGGACTCTTTAACCTAGAGAACAGAAAGCTCAGGGGGGACTTGGTGGCAGCCTATAAATATATAGGGGAGGTTGGCACCAGGATCTGGGAGAACAGTTGTTCATTAGGGTTACTTAGGGGATAACAACATATAACAGCCACAAACTTCTAGAAGGCTGACTTAGACTGGACATAAGAAAACTATGTATAGGAAAATGGGGATCTGAACACAAACCTTAAAAGGAACAAACTCTGGTGAATCAGTCTTTGATAGAATCATAGAAAAATAGGGCTGGGAAGGACCCCCCCAAAGGTCACCAAGTCCAACCCTCTGCCAGAGACAGGATCATCCTTATCCAAACCAACCTGTACAAATCTCCTGTCCAACTTATTACTAAAGCTACATAATCAACCCCGACCCAACCTCAAGACAGTACCCTAATGTGCCACAGATAAAGTAGGGTAACAACAGCAGCCACTGTGCAACTGTTAAGGGTTGTTAAAAATATGCTTAAGGGAACAAGGAAATGGGCCACACACCCCCTGCTACATAGGAAAGGAAAAAACTTTCCAGTCTGTACCAATCTGACCATGGGGTAAATATTAGAGGTGCACCAATATACTAGTCCATATATCTTATCACCACTGAACATAGGAAAACTGATATTAAATCGGCAATGAGCATTTTTGGCCCATGTAGCCAATAATGTCACCGATAAATGCCCCATGCATGTGCACAGCCACAGCATACAGGTGGCCAGGAATGTAGCCAGGCAGCTTGGAGAGCAGCATCTGGCCAGTAAGTTGGGGGGGGGGGGGGGGGGGGGCCTGGGGGAGGGAAGGGGTGTTGTGGGGACAGATCAAGGGTCCCAAGGTGAGGGAGGGAGTAGGGCTGGGGCAGCCTGGGCAGCACGCAAGACAGAGCCACAGGCAACTTTTCTAAGAGCTGTAGGGGGTTAGGGAGGAGGGTGGCTTCCCACCACTGCACACACTCCCAGAGGAGGCATGGGGGATGTGGGTGCAAGGTGAGGGTAGGCTGTGCACTGTGTGCTCGGGGCCATGGGGCTGTACAGGACTCTTCCGGGGGGGGGGGGGGGCAGCTATAGCCTACCCTATAGCCCTCCCTCCATCCTGGACACCTGCCCCAGCTGGGCTGTGCCCCGCCCCCCCCAGCCACACTCCCTCCCTCACCATGGGGACCTTGATCTGACCCAATACTAGCTGGACGCTGCTCTCCAAGCCGCTGGGTTGCATACTGACAAGTGGATAGGTATCATTCAATATGGCTGGTTAACAATCAGCCATTGGTATCGGCCAAAAAAAATCTTTATTGGTGCTCCCTCAGTAAATTCCTTCCTGACCCCAAATATGGCAATCTGTCTGATCTTGAGCAGAGAGGTAAGACCCTCTATGCCAGGAACCTCTGGCTGCAAGTTCCAGCACACCTCATTCAAAATCCTCAGCCCTGCAGCCAACCCCCAATGTTTCCAAGGAAGTAAACCTCCCCTCCCCTCCCCAGCAGTACACATAGTAACAAAAGGGGGAAAAAATTCCCAGAATTCCTAGAATGCAAAGCCCAAAAGCACAGGAAATATCCAGAGCAGAGCACAGATGTACTATTCCTAAATCATCCCTGACCAGTGCAATCCAATCTCTTCTTAAAACACCTCCAGTGATGGGGGTACTAATGCGAGTACTGGAAGACTTTCACAATAGATTATCCAGCCAGTGATGCCAGTTCCCAAAGCCATAGTTACTGCTTTGATATAAAAACTTTGCCAATAACCAAGAGATTTGGAGACAACACTGATGATGATATTCCATAACAGCCAGATCTTTAAGACTATCCCACTGTTTGTATATCAATAACCCAAAAAAATATTCCAGTTGAGCAACTACCAAGGGTACTTGAAGCATACTATGCTATATCCATTCTATAGAAAGAAAACCCTTCATGGAAGGAGTGAGGGGTTAGGTAGATTTACTGTCACCATGGGCTTCCCATGATGTTGCTCTCTCTCAGCATTAATGCCAAACAGAAAGTTAGGAAGTCTGTTTGAGACCTCTTGCAGTAAACTGAATATTGTCAAGGTAACAGTAACTCTACTGTAGATGCCTCTCTGAACAGAAGGTTTCCAAATAGTGTTAAGTACAGCACTATTTTTCAGTGTAGATCACAGACACACTACTTAGAAGTCATGAGCTTTTTGGTTCAGCAGACGTTCTATTCATATCCCACTCATTTTCTGGGACTCTAGTAAAAGGACAGGCAAATGGACACCTGCTGAAGGAATGAATGGCCTTCTTCCCTACATCGTGTTTGTCAAACTGTTTTGGTTATATGAAGCATACCTCTTACAACTTCATTTCTTTTCAAAGGCTGATATCCAGAAACCTGAAAAGACAGAAAAATAATCTGAAAGTTAAAACACTAAAGCTGTCAGAGATGCAGCCAAAGACACAACTGACCCCCAAACTGATCTAATACTATCTATATTTACTTATCTAACAGACAACAATAAAAAGTGCATTTTCATGAAGGGAAAAAGCCTGCCATGGGTTAAAAAAAGGAATCCCAGAAACTCTGTAGACAATGTACTGTAGCATGAAATGTCTTGGCTATACTCATAATATAAAAGGCAAATAGCTCAGAACTCAAATATTCCTCTCTCTCTCTAATATACTGACAAGGAAGAATGACAAAAGAAAAAACAACTCAACTAGATCACACATTATATGCTTTACTCAACAAAACAATCATTTCCCATACAAAGTCAAAAGACTTTGGAATGGAGATCACAAAGGAATCGTATTTAATCAACTGTCAAGCTTATTTTGAAAACTACATTGCCATAGTTTTCCAAACTAGTACAAACCTATTTCCAAAAGGAAACAAACTCCCTGTTATATATTTCTACAAAAACTCTAAAAACAAAAAAAAACACCCTGTTGAATGTTTTTACTCCTTACATATTATAAAAGAGAATAAAGTCATATGCAATCATTTGAGTTTGACAAAAGAACACCATTTTTTTTTAGTAAGCTAGCTTCAAACAATGTTCAGATAATAAAGACAAATAATAATACCTCCCTCCTCCATATTCATTGTTATGAATCAAATAAATACCCTTTTGTCTAAGGAATTTAAAAGGAAAAAAAAAACAAACACACCACAATGATGTGCAGTGAAAACACCACCACTGCATTCAAACAGCAGCCAGGATGCAATGCAATTGAAGAACCTATTGGCAATCCCTGTGGAAACTCCTTTGCTGGCTGCATTCATAGAAGAATTCATCACCACAGCATTATGGAAAAGGGAAGGATGTCATGTGTGTCTGTGCTGGAAGAAGGGATTCACAACAGGTATCACTTGATAACTGGCTCCATTCCTCCAGCTAAATAAAAAACCAGAATAGTCAACATTAATGCTGACAAAAACATTCTATTGCAATTAAAAAAATAAAATATATTTATTTATAGAAGTAGATCAAGTGTTTTAAAAATACTTCACTTTACAAACCAAACCTTTAAAGAACAAGGTAATTCTGGTATCAAAAAGGAGCTAAGATTCTCTCCTTACAACGTTCTGGATCAGGACAGAGATGCAGAGCATCACTTTGGAACAGACACAAACAGGTTATGAGATGAGCTAGGAGGTCCACTAGGGTCTGAGTATGTTCTTCATAGAGAAGTAGGGCTGGAAGGAACCTCTGGAGGTCATCTTGTTCAGTGTTTCTCAACCAGTGGGTTGCAAGAATATGTGCAAGGGTCGTGAGCAAGTCCCAGAAAACACACGCAAAAGCATGCATTTCCCTTTGCAGGCTGGCAGTGTTCCAGCCTGCAAAGGGCTGCTTGGGACAATTGGAGGCAACGAGCGCACATCCATTTGCACATGCAGATGCACGTGTCCAGCATACAGTGAGGCTGGGTCATGGGCTGCTGGACACAGGTAAGTGTATGGGGAGCAGGGTTGAAGGTCCAGAGAACTGGGGTGTAAGTGCACGTGTGTGGCAGGGCAGAAGGAGGGAAGGCACCTGGCTCTTTGGCAGGGGAAGGGGGCAGTCCTTCACAGCAGGGAGCTGCATGCCTGGGCCGGTGCCCATACATGAAGGGGCCTGCACTCGCTGCTTAGGGGGGCGGGATGGGGGCAGCACTCACTGCTTGAGCTCCCCCAGCAACAGACCTGTAAACAGATATTGTATTTATTTTGGAATAAACCATATTATCCCAGGACAAAGTGCAGTCATTCAGACATTCAATGTCCACTGTCTCAAGGTAAATGCTATAAAGGTTCATGGGATAAGAATTACTAACAGTTTATCTTGGAGCATCACCAAATCCATCTGTGCGATTGTCCTGGGATTGCATCATTAAATTAATGGTAGAAAAGCCAATATTCAGCCATTCATGAATATTCCCAATTGAAATGGTGTTGTGTGTACATACTTATCCTGGGACATTTGTTTTCCAGGACAAATGCAGGCACAACTTCTGTTCCTAGGCCTAGAGCTACAATTCTAAGAATTAATTACTTTGAGCCAAAATAAAAGGTTATGACATCTAGAGCTCTCTGCAGTTGAACTGGGCTAATACAACACACAGATTTTCCAAGACATATCATTCTTCACTAACAAAGATAGGAACTGAAAGAGATTAAAACCTGTCTCAGAGAAGCAAAAATAAAACACAGATGAAGCTATCCCTTTAAGCTTGTATTTACATAAGGACAAGTAGAGTACTCAGCAGATTTTAAAAACTCAGAGGAGTATAGATACAAGAAGACTTGGAGCCCTTTGAAAACTTCACCTTTTTCAAAAAGGGCAGCAGCTGGTATATTTTAATTGTTGTGTGTGCATTAGCTGAGAACCACTCAAATGCAGCAATGAGAAAAGCACAAACTAATCAAGAAAATATTTAATTTTATTAGAAAATGTTAAGTCATGAAATAAAAATAACTAAGCCATAAGGGAAATACAGAGTACCGGAGCAAGGGACTAACATAAGAGGGATGGGGGTGAGGAGGGGAATGCAACTAGGTTACAGAAAATAAAATGTTAGCCTACTACAAATACAGAGACACCAATTCAGAGAGAAGCCTATTTTTGTAAAGCATAATAAACTGAAAAATTACACTTTGAATATTAACGGTCTTAACAAGAGTAATAAACAGAGAGAGGAAGGTGCCACAAGGCATTAAAAGATGAGTACCAGGTCTTGGCTTTCTCCAAGAAACCCACCTTAAAAAGAGGAATAGTTAGAACATACATGCTATACTGGGATCTAAACCGGGATGTAGCCCCTTTTCTGCCTCTTCTAGAGCATCTTGCTGAGGTTCTGGCTGCACTACTCCCCACACCTTTTCTTTTATGCAGTCCCATCTGTGGCCCTACCAAGTCATGGGACCTCTGGGTCAACCTCCTTCTGGCTCTGGCCAAGCTCTCCACCTAACCAAACCAGGAAGAAAGTTCTGGCCAGGGAGAACCTGAGCAAGGGTGGAGCTGTCTTCCAGTCACTCCTCCACTCACATCTCTGGGTAGTTTCATAGGCTCTCTCAGTTCACTGGCCAGTGTGCTCTGCTCCATGTCCCCTTCTAGATACTTTGTTATTTACCTATGGCCCTTATTCCCTTCCCTGTTTTCTTTTTATTTATCCCAAGCAATTAGCTGTTACATTCCTAGTGACCTCCATTTTTAAGGAAGGTTTAGGGTTTGTATTTTTTTGGTGGGCCTGGGCCCACAATAGCTTCAATGTTACAAATAGGCCTGCCTCTGACAGTGGCAGAAATAGATGCTATAAAAGGGAGAAATCTCTAGAGTGACCCATGCCCCACCTATTCAATACCCTCCCAGGCATCCACCATGGTTGGTATAGAGATGCTACAGGCAACATCTCCAACCATTCTGTTTAACAGCCATTAATAGATCTATCACCCATGAATTTATCAAGTCCCTTTTTTAAAACTGGTTATGCCATTTGCCTCCAGCACCTCCTGTGGCAATGGATTCCACAAGTTAACTACGCATTACATAAAAAGTACTCCCACTTGTTAGATTTAAATCTATCACCTACTAATTTCAGCAGGTGCCCCCTATTCCAGTATTCTAGGACCAAGTGAACAGCAGGTCCCTGTTCACTTGGTCCATACTCTTCATGATTTTATAGACCTTTAACATGTTCCCCCTCAGCCATATTTTCAAGCTGAACAGTCCTTAACCTTTTTAGTCTTTCCTGACATGGCAACTATTCCAGGACCCTGATCATTTTGGTTGTTTGAGGTATGAAGGAGAGATGACCATGACAACAGTAGAGCAGGCTGGAAAACAGGGGGTTAACAGCTCCTGGCCAAAAGAGTCTAGGGACTGAAAGAAGTGGAGAAACTGTAGGAAGCTGGAAAGACTGGAAAGAGAACCACTGAGTATTTTGGGGGGTTCTCAAAGCTGTGTGGCCTGAATTGAGGACAGAGGGACTATTTAATCCCTTTGGAGACAAACAGAGTCTCTGGCTGGCTGGCCTTTGCCCCAATAAATGCCTTTACCAAAAAGACTGTTTGCTGTGCTACTTGGAACTGTAGGTTCCATTGGGTTGCCCTAATGGAGGTGTAGTTCCTCTCTCAGAATAAGAATTGGATGCTAGCTCCTTGAGTCAGGGCCACAGAGAATCAGAGATAGCAAGGGATGAAGAGCTGGGGTCTCAGCATGGGAAAGAGCTCAGGTTCCTGCCTTGTTCTAGAAGCCATGGCGGGGCTGGCTAAAGGGTACTCTCAGAGACCAAACAAAGCCGCATTGGCACAAGCAAACACCCATTGGAAGGCACTCTATGAGACACCGTACCAAATTAGGACTAGAGGTCGTTCTTCACCAAGCTATGTCAAACTTTAGAAAAAATTAAAGACAGAGAAAAATGTTCTTTTGGGAGGAGATTAACTGGGTTATGGACTCAAAAGCAGTCAGGTCTGATAGAAGTATAACAAACTCTGGAAAATAAGACATAGCACTACAATTATTAGTAGGAAAAAAAAATCATGAATTTTATGACTCCTGGAGAAATTCAAATCCAAAAGAAAGATTTATCTGTTTATTCAACACCACATTTATATACAGGCATGCACATAAAAATAGATATAATCCTGACTTCCAAATCATTATCTGACAACATTAAATCAGCAAAAGAAGGTGGAATTGTCTAGTCTGGCAATGGAACAGTACAGTTTTTTGGTGGGTGATGTATTAGAGGTTGGGAGACTACATGCAAAATGAAACAAGCGAATATCCCACTTCTATAAGTTCGGAATCTTTCCTGGCCAATTAAAGAGAAAATTGAGCTACTTTTCACTGTAATATAAATTAAAATTTTTAAAAATTATATTTTATGGGATGCTTTCAAGGTAATGAGAGGCAACCTAATAAGTAGTCTCACTTGAGAAAGATTAGAAGACAGGAAATGCAAAATTTAAGCATTGTGGTAAAGATATTTAAAAAAATAAAATAAATAACAGACCAATGACAAAAAAAAAAATGATCACAGAAAGCATGTAAAAAATTAATAGAAAGAAACTAAAACAAGTTAGATTTGTTAGGAACTGAAATGGCTGGAAGAATACTTTGCTATACAAAACAGCTATATTATGAAAAGAGAAACGAACATGATAAACTATTAGCATATATTAAAAAGGATAAATAGATAATTATAAATATTAACAAGTAACTACTTCATTAAAATACTTTCGGGTCAATGTAAATAAAAAATGGCAGGACTTGTACAGCTGCAATTATACTCCTTTCACTGGAAGAATCAAAATAGACATCAAAAACTGGTTTAAATGATTTGGTAACTAACCTTGTAACTAGACAGAATTGCAGCACTTAATTTGAGCAGGAATATTCATTTTAATTTTCTATTCCAAACTATACTTATTATAGTGCCAACAAATATTTTAGGTGACTGGCAGACTATGATAAATTTATTGGAGGAAATAAGAAACTGGATAAAAAAATTCCATACTGCAAGACTTCAGCAAAAGAGAGGATCAATTATTCCAAACATTAAAAGGTTGCTGTTAAGCCAATCCATTTAGAAATGTGATATACTGCAACGGTTCCCAATCTGTGGTATGGACATCACCACTGGTACACAGACAACCTGTCAATGGTATGTGTTAAACAGATTTATTATTACTTTATACAACAATTTTGCTGGTGGTAGTTAAGGTTATAACGTTGTAAATTGGTCGTGCACAATCTATCAAGAGCTTTGTAACCACTGGTGTACTGGATAATACCAATTCACAGTAGGCACTGGGTAAAAAGAGAAAATATACTGTCCAGCCAAACTTAATATATTACCATGAAAAAGAAATCTTCTAGACCAAATTCTACATATAAATCACCCCTGTATGAAAACAAAAATGAAAACCTGAGATAACACATATAAGAAGCTAAGCACGTATCTATCACCTTTAGCACCATAATGCAGAATTTAATTGTGATAATATATTAGGAAGCTTTAATATGTGGGAACATACCAATATCTTTTTAGACAGTTATTCAGAGAAAACATATTTAGAACCTGCATCATACTGCAGGCAACATCAAAATCCCGTTTTTCCAGTTTCTGCAACTGAAATACTTAGGCCCCCCCTCACATGCAGGTAAAGATGTGATGGGATTGAATGTGCAATCTGCACTCTCCTGGCACTGGCAAGAAGTAAGCTCCTGCAGCTGGACGCCACCTCAGTTGAGGGGCTCCCAGTTGTGGGGGCACCCCAGAAACCCTGGAGCTGAGGGATCACAAAAGCCACAATCCCCATGGCCCAGTGGTTTCACACTGGACACTGTGCCCCACTGTGGCTGGAAGCCCAGTCAGCTGACAGGGCTCCTAGCTGCAAGGGAAACTGTGTTACATGTGCACATTAAAGCTCAATAGCAACCAGCTATAAAGTTAGTACACATTTTGGATATCTATCTTTGAAGTTGGCTAGAGCTTTTTATGGTGTGATAAGTATGTTGCATATATAGCAGGTCTTAAAGGTAACTGTGCAATTAACCAGATAATTGTGCAATACCCATCATGTGCAGAGGGGTCCTAAATCATTATCTTGTGGCTACAAGAATTACAACTGCAAAAGCTGGAAAGCAGTGATACCCTTTTAACTCACTGACAGGTTTCAAGAAGTCTGGGAAGTTTTAGTAATGAAAGTCTTACCATAGAATCAGACAGAAGTAGGGCTGGAAGGGCCCTCCATAGGTCATCTACTCCAACAATCCCCTGTCTGAGGCAGGATCATCCCTATCCAAACCAAAGTCTGTTTCACAGGGGAGACTGAAAAAGAAAGAGAGAGAGAGAGAGAGAGAGAGAGATGCTTACTTAGAAGTTTGGTGGAAATCCGTTAAAAAAGAATCTTCTCCAGCCTCCAAACAAAACATTTTGAAAAGCATTTTTGAATACTGAAGTCTGAGTTAACACTTAAAAATTAGTATGAAATAAATTAAAAATATAAAAAGCAGAGATGAACAGAAAACAGCAAGATTTGTATTTTGCAGAGTTCTGAAGAAAAAGAGTGAATTATTATGCCAAGATCAAGAAACATAAAGGAATTGTCACAGACTAAATAAGAAAAGAACATATGACTTCTGCAGACACCAACTTGGGTTAAAGGAACATGGAAAATGAATATCTGGTCTTTATATTTTGGGAGACTCTATGCATCTTTAAATGTTATATTTGTTATTTGATAAGATGGTTAAAGTGATGTTGATATTTAAACTTCTATTTTAGTAAGACATCTATTATTAGCAACACAGATATGATCACTTTTTACATTAGGATTTTATGCAAAAATAGAATTCTTTGTGAATATGCTAGATATGCTATGCAGGCTTCATTTTGCTAGCCTTTTTTCTTTTTTCAGTTTCAAGCTGTGATACCACCTTTGACAACTCTTCTCCTTTTCTCCTAAGCACCAGCTCCACAAGAGCAGTCATTCAGGTATAGTTTACTTACACACTTACCTGATATACATATAATTCATTTAACTGCAGAACAAAATGCTAGTCCCAATTTTCCTCTATTGCTTAAATCAAAGCTGTTCAACTGGTGCACATGGGCCACAAGAGGCTCACAAGGATTTAAGCTGCAGCCCCCAGGGCTCTCGCTCAGTTGTCAATCCCTTCGGAATCTCTGGGCTCCCCCTTCCTCCCCAAACTAATGCTTCCTGTCCTTCTCCAAGAGCAGGTGTGTAGGTCTGTGCAAATAGGTAAGCACTCGATTCGGATTTGGTCGATTCAGAGGACAGCAATTCAATTCAGAGATTCGGATCGCTGCCCTGAATTGATTTGGCCAAATCGGCTTCCAAATCGGAGCCGAATCTTCTGATTGGCTGGGAAGAGGCAGACAGCCGGGAGGCTGCAGGTTCTCCCATGGCTCCTCCGGCTGTGCCTGCCTCTCCACAGGGTGTGGGGGGAGCCACGGGAGAAGCCCCAAAGACTGCCCTGCCCTGCCCAGCCCCACCCCCCGCCTAGTACCAGCACTTAAAAAAACCCTGCACTCACTGGCTGTAGGAGCAGCGATTTGGGGCCTCTGGGTGCTCGTGGCAGAGCCTCCCCCATGCAGCACAGGGCATTGAGGATCCCCCCCACACTTGGTACCCGCATGGCAGTTGCCCCATGGTGTGGGTACAGAGCAGCTCAGCAGGGTGCCGTGTGCTGCCAGGCTCTGGCTGACTATTGGAGACGCCCCAGCTGTCAGACAGCATGCAATGCCCTGCCAAGCTGCGTTGCACCCACACCATGGGGCAGCTGCCATGTGGGGCAGCCATGGGGGATTGTCCCATGGCTACCCCAGCCATGCCTGCCTCTGCCCCACTGTGGGGAGCTGCCAGGGCGGGGGGGGGGGGGGTGGAATGTGGCACAGCAGTGCTGCAAGTAGGAGCTATGCCCTGCTACTGCTTGCCCCCTTCCACCTGGAGCAAGCTGTGCCTGTATCCTGCCCTGGCTGGGCAAGCAGCAGCAGGCAGAGCGCCCGCTCCCAGCACTACCCTGCCCACATCACGTGCACCCCCCGGTTCCCCTCCCTGAGTAACATGCCCCCACCCCACCCTGGCTGGGCAGCTTGTCCCAGCCCCAATCCCTCGCTCCTCCATCCCCAGACTTACCAGGTGGAGGCAGCTGCCACTTGCCTGTTTAATCTATGATCAAATCTCCGCATCAGCCAAATCTTTTTCCGAATCTATTCAGAGCTTTTACCCAGCCTCCCGATTTAATTCGGATTCAGAGATTCAGTCCCTGGATTGCACCAAATCTTCTCCAGATCAAATCAGCTACCAAAGCTTTGCACATCTCTAGAGGGGTGGGCAATTATGTCAACTGGAGGGCTGCCTAACAAGCTTTGGTGAACTGTCAAGGGCCACAAGGGTAGCCCAGCCCTTTGACAGGTGCTCTGGCCCCTGGTCCCCGTCCTGGGACAAGAAGTCCTACCCCTAATCCCCTGACCTTTGCCACCCTTAGTCCTTCCGCTTTATTCCAGAAGTACCGCTGCTGTTCCCACTTCACCTGCCTGTCCCATGCCCACCCAGCAGGGTTTTATGTGCAGCTGAGCTTCTTCATGTCCCCCTCCATCCATGCACTCCCCTAACCAGCCATGCTGGAGCAGGACCAAAGTGAGTTGCAGGCAGAATCTGCCCCCACCCTGCTCCCCTCAACTGCAGCTTCCCCTCCCTACCTGCTGCCTGTAGTGCTGCAGCAGAGACTGGAGGAGTCAAGGGGAGCTCAGCAGTTCCCTGGTTGGCTGCATCAGTGGCAGCAGCAGCCCTACCTGGAAGCTGCGCCCACTGGCCAGAGCTGCAGCCCTCCAGCATGGATGCTGGGACCGCAGCACACCGCCCCAGGTGGCAGCAGGCAGGACTTGGTCCCATGAGAAGCGCAGCAGGGACAGCCACCGGCTGGATGTGTGCCTACCTATGGGCCCAATCCAAACAGTTAGCAAACCTATTTTGTCCACTTCTGCCCTAGAGTCTGAGCCAAGCACAAGAGAAAATGGGAGTCATGGGGGAGAAGGGAGATCACACTTAAGTAGAGCAGCAGCGGGGGGGCACCTACTTAAGCAGCATGAGGGATGCTTGTGTGGAGCAGCAGTGGGGGCACAGCTGGATGGCATGCATCCCAAGTAGCCTGCAGCTCACCTGGTGCAGACCCCAGAGGCTTAATAGTTGAACAGCCCTGGCTTAGAACATAGACGCACGTAGTTACACGCAAAGTGTCTTTCAACCGTACTGTATGCTCTATAATTTAAGTGTACTTGAGTTAATTGCATACCAATTGTAACAGTCAACTTTTTAAATAACTGTCATCTGCTCAACTGAAACAAACAAAGAAGAGGAATCAACCATGAAAAGGCTGCTACTGGCCTCAAAAAAAAAAAAAAAAATCAAGTGTGATGTCAGTTTCAGGGCTACTAACCCAATAGCACTGAGGGTATTGTCATAAATAAGCATTATGTACATTGAACTTGAATAAGTGTATAAACTTTTTAAGTCTGGCATGGTTCTTTGGTTAGATGTGATTTTTTTTTTTTTATTAAACTGAGTAGTTGGAAAAAAAGTTCTTAGCAAGCTTTTGGGCACAATAACCTTTCCTCAGGCATAGGGAGTCTCTGCTCCCACATTTCTTGTTTTACAAGAGAAACCCGTGGATTTTGCCATTTTGCAAGAAGCTCCCTGCAGGCTGGCAGAGTTCCAGCCTGCAGGGAACTGGGAGGAAGGCAGCACCGAGTGCATGGACATGGACATGGCCCCAGGCAGCTCAAGAGAGCAGCTCCAGCAGGTAAAGGGGAGGGGGGAGGGGGAAGAGGGAGCTGGGTAGGGCTGAGGCTCCCACCCAGCCAAGTGGGGCTTGGGGCCCGGGGCTGCAATGCACAGCTGCAGGGCCCCAGCAGGGAGCAGGACAGAGCTACGGGTGGTCCGTCCGGGGCAGGAGGAAGGGGAGGCCTGGTTTCCCGCTGCTGCGTGTGCTCCCGGGGAGGGGGGGACCTACACCTCCCAGATCTCTTTGCAAGGCAGGCATAGGCTGTGGGCTGAGACTCCAGCCCTGCTTCCTGCCCCTGAGGCCTCCAGAGCCCGGTGGGCACGACTGGGAACAGTGAGGCTGCGTGGGGATCTCCTCACTGCTGCTCCCCTCTCTTCCCTAGCCCCCTAGCAATTCCCTTCCTGCACCTGCCACTGCTTTGAGGGGCACCGCCCCACACACAGGAGGTGTGTGTCACCTGGACGGGAGTGAGGCAGGTGAAGCAAGCAGTGGCGAGGAGATCCCCACACAGCTCTGCTGCTGCGCCAAGTCATGCCCACCGGGCTCCAGGCGCCCTGGGGGAGGAAAGCAGGGCACCAGGGAACAGTGGCTAGCAGCTTCTCCACATGGCTCCGCTGTTCCCTGCCGCCCTGCTTCCTTTCCCTGGGGCCTCCAGAGCCTGGAGGATGCGGCCTGGTACAGCGAGCAGCAGTGGAGCCATGCAAGGATCTCTTGCCACTGCTTGACCCCTCCACTGCCCTGGCAACGTAGAGGTCATAGGGGGCAGAAGCTTGAGCCCGAAGCCTGCACCTGCCCCGCATACAGATCTGGGGGATGCAGGAGTGTGCACAGTGGCAGGGGGCTGGCCCACCCAAGCCCGCAGCAAGGGGGAGCAGGGGCAGGGGGCTACAGAACTGAGTCCATAGCCCTGGCAACTGGGGGCCCCCTCTGGCAGGGCTGTGGGAACAGAGCTGTGGGTGAGGGTGCTTTGATTTAAATAACAGATTTTGGGGTTTGTAGCAGTGAATTTGGTTTTGGTTTGGGGTTTTTTGTTTGTTTTTAAGTCAGGGAAAACCACCCTGGTGAACAACTTGCCACAGACCTGACCCTTATACAGCCCAAGACAAAGAACACCTGGACTCCACCTTTGGGCCCCGGCCCCACTGTATATAAATTGCTTCTGCCTCTGTAACCACCCTGACACTCGTAAAAAACAAAGCTTATGTTACAACCTCAGTCCTGTGCAAGACAGCTATACTTGCACTTAAAAACAACCCTGTTATTGTCTTACAACAGGCTGATAAAGTGGGTGCTGCTATCATGGGCAAAACAGCATACAGACAGACAGATAACTTTGCAAGTCTTACAAAACTCCTGATCGTGGAAGAACATGAAAAAAGAAAAAAAAATAAGCTCTTAAAAAACTATGTTTAGAAGCACAGGAAAGGACTGATACTTCCACCTCCCAAGAACTCAGGTCAGGTACCTTTTACTAATTACCCAAGATGCACAGACCTGGCAACCAGGATGCCCCACTGTCTCCGTCATTGGTATCATCACGGAGGGGGTTTCTGACTACACTGAGTCTATGCTAATCCTATAACAGGGGTGCTCAACCCCCACGATACAGCTCCATGTCAAGCAGCCTGCAGGGCTCCCCACAGGTCTGGAAATTTGGTGGAACCCACCCCACTATATAATCACTAGAGCTGCCAAACTATTTGAAAGACACAGATTTCCTAAAGAAACTAGGTACCACTGAAATGCTTCCAGCAAACATCATATACATTACTATGGATGTCGCATCTCTGTACACCAACATCCCCCATGAGGAAAGATTACAAGCCTTAAGAAATATTATCCCCCATGATGACACTGCTCGTTTCCATCGCACCCACCTTTGTCCTCACACATGAGCATTTCAGATTTGGAGACTCCTTATGCCTACAAACAGCATGATCATGCTCCCCACCTGCCATATGCCAAGGTATTTGTGACAGACCTTGAAGTTTGCTTCCTCCACAGCTGCCCTCTCACCACCCTGGTACACTTAAAAGGTGCAATGATATCCTCATATGGACACATGGGAAAGAATTTCTAGAGAAACTCCACTAGGACTTGGTAGCAATTTCCACCTCTAAATCAAGCTGACTTTTGTATATTCCACCAAGAATATTCATTTCCTGGAAACCACTGTGAAGCTTTACAGTAGTCACATCACAGCCACACTGCACCAGAAACCAACCGACTGCTACAGCTACCTCCATACCACCAGCTTTCATCCAAGCACACCACTAGAAGCATCATCTGCAGCACTGGTTCTCAACTAAGGTGCCACAATCCCCTTCTGGGGGGGGGGGTCATGACATAAATGCAGGTAGGTTGAATTGCCCCACCCACCTCATGTGGAAATAGATTGGGAAAGCAGCTGCAGTTAGAGCCCATGCTCTTTTCATGCGTCTTCCCTGTATGCACCTCCCAGAAACAGAGGCACACCAATCTGACAAAATGTCCCATGCCCCTGTTTCTGGGAGGAGTATGTGGGGTCAGACCAAAAAACTGTGGCAAGGGCATATGCTCCAACCCCAATCCTTTACATGGTTTGGTCAAAGAGGTCAGGCTGAACTGGAGCAGCCCTTTACACTGCTTGTATGGATGAGCCAGACTGGGTGGAAGCAGCCCTTTACAACACCTGGCTTGAAGGAACTGGTCAGGGTACCCCTCCAAAAAAAAGCTGAGAACTACAGGTGCCAGCAGGTAGATAGCCAACTAACTTTAATAGCCACAAGCAAAAGGTAACTTATAAATGGATCAATATTGGAATAGCCAAAGGTTTCAAGTAGAGACCTACAGCAAATCTGTTCCAAGTCCAGTTCTGTTCAGTCTGTTTTATTAATGATTACTGTGCCACAATAGAGCTTCCTGAGCAAATTTTCAGATGGCATGAAGTAGGAAAGGATTACAAACATGCTGAAGGACAGGATTAGAATTCAGAAAGATTATGATGAATTGAAAAGGCGGGGTATAGATGACAGGATAAAGTTCAGTGAAGACCAACTCAAGTTACCATAAGAAGGAAAAATCAAACTCAGATACAGAATAGGTGATAACTGGCTAGGTGACAGCACTGCTGAGAAGGATCTTTGGATCCCATACCAGTACTTGGATGCAACAGTAAAAAAGATAAATGTGGGTTTTTTGGGCTGCATCAGCTGGTGTATTTGGTGCAGGACAAAGGAGATGATGGTACAGTTCTAATAGGTACTGATTAGGCCTCATCTAGAGCACTGTATGCAGTTCTGGGCTCTGCATTTTAAAAAGGACTAGGAGACACTTCAGCCTGAAAAAGAGAAGGCTGAGAGGCAACTTGGTAGCAGCCTTACTAAGCATCAGGGGAGTACATCAAGGGTTCAATGAACAACTGGTCACCAGAGCCCCCTTGGAGAAAACCAGGAATAATGGCCACAAACTCCTGGAAGACCATTTCAGGCTTAACAGTAGGAAAAACTTCTTCACAGTTAGGGTGTCCAAACTGTGGAATAAACTCCCTCCAGAGATGCTACAATCACCTACCCTGGAAATCTTCAAGAGGAGACTGGATGGTCACCTTGCTGGGGTCACCTGATCCCAGTTGTCTTTCCTGCTTAGTGAAGGGGGGGCTGGACCCAATGAGCTTGTGAGGTCCTTTGCAGCCTCTTACAATCTATCAGTCTATGAATTTATGCTGGTTGCTCCTCCAGATAATTGCAAATGCAAATGGACTTCCTTAGGATATGTTCCAATGCAATTTCAGGTACTGAATTCACGCTAATTGGTTTGCAATTTCCTGTATCCTCCTTTTTGCATTTTTGCAGAGGCAGTATATTGGCCCTTTTCCAGTCCTCTGGAAACTTGCAGCTGATTGCGTGTCTCCCCATAAATATAATCACTAAAGCAGTGCTTCCCAAACTTTCTCAGCATGCCCCCATCTATGGCTCCATGTCCTCAGCATGGCCCCTCACTCCCAACCCACAGCCCCCTACCCTCACAACCCCATCTGGGGTTGCAACCCACAGTTGGGGTGGGGGGGAGAAAAAAAAAATCGCTGCACTTAAGGCTTCTAGATCCATTTTATCACTTCCTCCAGTACTCTAGGATGCTTAGTCCTCCCTAATTCTAACGTATTAAAAAGACACACTTTAATCCTAGTCTTCAGTTTTTTATTTTTTCAGTTTCTTTGCTGACACTCATAAGAAATTTTTAGCTTTACTGAGCCCAGGATCTCTCTGACACCTGCAGTGCTGCAACTCATCAGGTCCTGCTGACTTGAATTTGTTCAAACCAATCTGAACATTTCTTGTTATCTCAACCTTCACCTTTACTGTCTATAGATTTTTTTTTATTTTTTTTATTTTATTAACCATCTGGTTGCAGCTTTTTTTTTCTTTTTTTTTTTTGGACCAAGGCAAAAGTAGCTGTTGGGTAATTCTGCCTTTCTTGCAACAGTTGTGTCATACTTCCGTAGCACTACAGGGGCCACGCATGTCTGTCCATTCAACGTTTGTAGCACCACAAATGGCATTTGCCTGAGGGCCAATGGTTTGGTCCACTGTCTTAGGGACTAGGTCAGGTATTGGGTGACTTTCTGAAAGAAGCATGTCAATTTTAGGCTTCACTTTGCCCACAGCTATGACTAGTCGAGAAAATACAAAATGTTCTCAGCTACCAGCTACCCCACATCTTAAAAGTCTCTATAAGATACAGGAATGTGGTGCACAGAGCCGCAATCATGCCTCAGAGGAGGAAGAGAGAGAACAACATATGGAAAAAGGACATTTGATGTAAAAATGCACTGCAGGTGTCAGGCAGGTTCTTGGGCTCAGTAAAGTCAGTGGCATAACGAGGACAGGGAGACCAGGGCACTTGCCCCAGGTACTGACTTAAAGTAAAGTAAAGGGGCATTGGAAAAAAGGACAGCTGCTGCTGCAGCCACAGAAATCAGTCACATCAACAACCAAAAGCTGCCCTGTTCATGGTACTTGCCCCAAGCACTTAGTCAAATAATTTTTCTTTCAGTTTACTTGCTCACACTCATAAGAAATTAACTAAAGGCTAGGATTAAGATTTTATTTAAAAACATTAAGAATATCTAAATATTAACTACTCACTGAACATGGTATCGTTCCCTCACCTCCACTGAAGCAGTTTCAATTTTCTAACATTTAACAATTACTGTACATATACTAAGAATGAACAAAAATATCACACAAGAATCTTCCCTGCAAGGAAGGAGTAAGCCAGTGCTGTTAGCTGCTGCAGAAATTAAATTTTTTTAGCACTTATAACAAACACTATTAAAGGCAGCCCTCCAAAAATCTTTATGTTGTCATCTTCAGTCTCCACAGCACAGTGGTCCAAAGACTCTGCTACTGCTCTTTTTCCCCTCAAAGCCTGAGCAGAACTGAACACTTATTTCACTGCCATTCACAGACAACTGTAAGAGAGAAAGTAGAGTGATTTGGGCATAATTATCCTCATAACTGAGAGGTCTGTAGACCTCAGTGAAACTAGGAACAGCATAATCAAACTGCCTCTCTTCAAATAAAGATGGACAACAGTATTTACACTTGTGAACTGTTCAGATAAAGACTTATCACGTTTGATAAAGTATCTAACCTATTTGTTCATGCCGAATGAACACCACTTAACAAGAGAATGGACATCTTCCACAAACTTAGTCAACGATAAGTTCTGAAATGTTAGTTTTTCTCTTACTAAAGAAATTATCCAAGTTTGACACAATCTCTCTACAGTACCAACAGCAAAAATGTTTTTCATCTTTCTGATATTTCCACTTCTTCCAGCCAAGAGGACAAAGTCGTTTTGGTATAAAGAATTACATCAGCTAATAGAACAGGAGTGGACAAAATGCGGTTTGCAGGCTGAATTCGGACCACCAAGCCATTCTATCCAGCCCGCGGGCTGCTAACAAATTTAGAAAATTATTAATTTATCTGCCCCTGGCTGCCTGTCATGAGGCCCTCAATGGCATACCAAAACTCAGGAAGCAGCCCCAAAATAACTGCCCACCCCTGTAACAGAAGAATCACAACAGGCCCTGACACATTAAGACATTCCTAAACCTATTTTCTAAATACAAAATTGTCTCGGGTCACACAACACAAACCAGTTTAAATGGTGATTTATGCTTGAAGGTGGCAGACCTACAAGTCTTTTAAAATGATTTAAAGCCATGTGGCATAGTTCAGAAGTGTTATCTGGAAAGTCGAGTACCATTTTGAACCAGATCACAGTGAACTGATTCATGTTACTTGTGGACACCAAACATTCCATAACGTGGAGCTGATCAGCCCTCCAAGCAACGCCACCCTACTGCTTCCCTCCTTCTCCCCCTCCCTTTTGTTGGCACTTCTTAAAATCCAGTGAGCTCTCTTGTTCATTAAATGCTCACTTCCTGACAACCAGGTGTGTTCTCACCCCCTACTCAACCAAAGTCCTTCATCATGACTTCTCCACCTGCTGGGAACCCGAAAGTGTGGGTCTAAGCCAGGGTGAGGCAAAGTCTGGCCTGCAGACCAAATCAGGCCTGTAGCAGACTCCATTTCTCAGTAGGCCCTGCCCGTGTTGCTGGGGCTAGTTTCCATGGAGGCCCCAGGAGCAGCAGGCCATGCCAGCATAGGGCCACCATTTCCATGGTGACAGTCCCAGCAACACTAGCAGGGCATGCAGCTGGGCAGGGAGCTGCTTCAGGGCTGGGGGTCTCACAGCGGTGACAGCGTGGAGTGTGCACGCAACCGACTGGTTCTGTGGCAGCTCCAGACCATTGTCACCACTGCAAAATATCAGCCCCGCCACAGAGCGCCTCCCTGCCCAGCCATGTGCCCTGCCAGTGCTGCTAGAGCTGGTCTCCATGGAAACCCTGGCCCTGCATTGTCACCACAATGCCGCTACTGAGATCTCTATGGAAACTAGCCACAGCAATGTGGGAAGCCAACCACCACCTGGATCTGCCATTTTGCCCACCCCTGGTCTGAACAATACTCTTTGCCCATACCCAGACAAGCACACTTTACTTAGCTGCAGGGTATTGCACTTTATTGAAATCATGTTCCAGAGAATAAAAAGAAGAAAAATGGAAACACCTGCATAAGCCTAAGGACCCTCCTCCCCCAAAGCATTGGTCCAAAGACCACCCTTCTCCCCCTCCCCTGACATGCTTCATAGACATCAGGGCTTGAAGGGACCTCATGAGATCATCAGGTCTAAGCCCCTGCCCAAGGGGCAGGAAGTCAGCTGGGCTGGGTGTTCACTCCCACTCCATCATGTCAGAGCCACAGCACTTCACACAGTTGTGAACCAGGTCCCAATCAGAGTCATTTGAGAACAGTTCAATTTTTGTGTGTGTCCTTACTCGCAAAAGTAAGGTTTTTTTCCTTGAGCTAGAACAACACATATATCCTTCTCTAAATGAAATCTGGCTTCTTGTCAATAAGCAAAATCACTGCTGGAAGCATCAGTTTTCTGAAGACACATACACACTCATGTGCATGTCCTATTCCAAATTAACATCTTGTCAAGACTTAGTGGATTCTTTCTTGGGAATTAAGAGTTACAAGCAACTAAAAAAGGTCCTTTGTTTCAAATTGCAAGCACACAGGTGAGAGCAGTATCATAAGGAGAAAGTTTCCTGACTTCTAGAAAGCTCTTGCCTTATTCTACCATGGAGAACAAAGTTCTTTCAAAAAATCAAGACTTCAGTGATACAGATACTTTTTGTAATAATGTACTTAATAAAATGAGTTGATTCATAAACACATCTATCAGTTACATGATTATGAAACGAAAGAACACAAGGCAATTTTCACTCACTCTTAAAATGGCTTCCCTATAGCACAAAAGAAAATTGAGACTTCCATCATTGTGTCCTTCCTTTAAAAGGCTTTGGAGAAATCACTTTGCTTTTAAAAGCCTTCATTTAAAAAACATACAGCTCCACTCTGGAAAAAACATCATTATGGATGAGTTGGAACCTGTTAGGGACTGTCATTGTTTTTTTTTGTTTGGGGGGGGGGGTGTTGTTTATAAAGGTTTTAGCCCTTTTGATTGAAAAGATAACCCCTCCAACTAAAAGGTC
Source organism: Crocodylus siamensis (assembly GCF_052110815.1). Taxonomy (NCBI): domain Eukaryota; kingdom Metazoa; phylum Chordata; order Crocodylia; family Crocodylidae; genus Crocodylus; species Crocodylus siamensis. The sequence continues at coordinate 112,456,926 of NC_143397.1, read as the reverse complement.
TGAATGGCAGCAGTCCCGACTTCCTTCACGAAAGAAATCTCACTCATATGTATAACAAAGAGACTTACAAATGAGAGAACCTCAGGATACGTGTCCCGTCTTGGGGCAAATCAGGACTCGTAGTAGAGATGATATCTTTTATTAAACCAACAAGATTTGTGCAAAAAAAAAAAAAAAAAAAAAAAAAAAAAAGTCTTTCACTGCAAGCTTTAAAGGCACAAACATCCTTCATCAGGCATTGGAGAAAAGATTGTAAAAGTTCTCCTGGGTAGAAATGAAAGTTCATATTTCATAGGCTTTCACAGGAGTCAATAGATGGAAAACTCCTCTGGGCAAATCAGTTCACAGCTGGTATGGAGTCTCTCACCCTCCTGCGAGGTTCTGCGATGATGAAAAATTACCTTGAAACAAAAAGGCAGGAGCAGGATCTCAGGTGGTCACAGTTGTTCCCTGCTTGGGGATACCTGTCCCATCTTATGTAACTCTTCAATATACATATGAGTGATACATCTTTCATGTATATAATTCTCCACCAGGATACAAGCCAGTCACCAGCTTGCAGGGCCTAGGAAGTAATTTTCTCTATGGGTGGGTTACTGCATAGTTACCAGACATAAGATTTACATTCACAAAAAATCCTGTAAAACATGCACACAGTTATGCTCTAAAAAAAATGAGCAAATATCTGTGTTAAACAGAAATATGCACCTTAAACTTCATTGTACAATCTTCAAAAAACTTTCAGAATACTAAAAGCCCCATAAAATTACTTTAGTAATCTATACAATTAAAATTTTGTTAAAAACCACACTTCTGTATAATTTAGGCTATCCTAAAATATGCCTTTTTACTCGCTTGCACAGTAATTTGATTCATAACATATAGCTAGCACTTCTTTCACATTTTCCAGTTAGTTTGTGGCACTTCTTAGTCAGGATGAATTTGTATACTGAGAAAGATTTCAGGTCCAGAGGGATTCCAGGACAAAACTTGAAAATTGAGACCAACATACTGATACTTGTTCTTTGAGTTCAGTCCAGCACCATACCAGTAACCTGTCACAGGTACGACTGCTTCATATCCAGAGTTCCTTTTCAAGTTATTGCAGCTTGTCTTTGTGATTTGTTGGGCTCTCGCATGCAGCAAAGCCAAGTTTTTCTTTGACCTCCTTGACTGGGTCAGGGGAATCACGTACCAAGAGGCTCCATGTCTTACATTTCTTGTTCACTTTTAGTATAGCAGAAAAGTGTGCCCCAAACATTGCAAGATCCATTCTGATTATAGGGCAACATTTATGCAGCCCTACCAGAGGCTGCCTGACCGGCATCAAAACTGCTAATGAGCCTCAAAACAATAAGCATAAAACAGCCAAAGTTCCCCACTGGGTCAGTATAGGCTCAGATGGAACAGACACGTCAGGCAGAAACTCTTCTGTGTAATGTTAAACCCTCAATGACACCTTTACAAACATTTTTTTCCACACCTGAAGTGTTAAGAGTTGACAGCTGGAAACACATGTCTAAACTGTTCAGAAACCCCACTGATGCCATGTACCAACCAGGTGAAGTGCAGTAGGGTGTGGAAAGAATACTTGAAGTACTGTTGCCACTTTCAGCATATAGGCTGCAGCATCTGAAAGTAGAAGACATAATTTCTCTTCATTGCTGGCAGTAGATTTAAGCCATAGTAAATGTAAATCATTCATAAAGCGTGCTATTGTTGCACGATTTGTCCTCTCCAATACTTTTGAAGTCAAAAGGTGAGGTATGGCAGGTTCAACAGTGAGTTTCCCAACCATCAAATTGCCTACATAATAAATCGCACATCTTCTACTGCCTCATCTGCAGCAACCCAAACATGACTTTCCCCAGTATCACTATGAATCTCCTCAATTACAGACAGAATTGTAAAACTAATGGCAAAAAAAGTTCCCCCCACCTCACTAATTAATATGGTGCATGTTGATTTAAATATTATTTTTCCAGGAAAACATGAAAAAGTGGGTTAATTAGCATATTCCAAAGAATGCATGCATACCACAGCTCTATGGGGATCAGCAGCAAAACGATTAGGCTCTACAGAACAAGACTTTTGTCCAAGAAGAACTTGTATGCTAACTTTTCCTTGGCTTTGTAGCTAAATGGTTGCTAGCCTTCACTCATCTCTGGAGCTGGAATTTTTTCCTCACATAGAACCTGCTTCCCACATGGTTGACCAAAAAAAAAAAAAAAAAAAAAAAAAAAAACCAAACCAAAACCCCCCCCCACAAAAACAAAAATAAAAGTAATTTTACCTTCAGTTGTAAAGTCAGTATCAGCTGCAATCTACTGCTGTAGTAGTACACTTTCATTAGAGATTTGCCTTCTGGTGCTATTAACAGAAAACAGCCATCACTAATTCAAAGCTCTCAAATAACTTCAGGTTAATAAAAACAAATCTTCATGTAAAATAGTATAGTACATTCACTACTAGGGCAATCTGTCTCACTAACAGAAATTCCTGCTGTAGTAGAAACACATGCAGCATCAGATGTACCTAAGACTGCAGTTACATAAATGTTTCTGGGGACCTGAACACTTGAAAGGCTTAAAAGGAGAAATGCAACCTCTGCTTGAGAACTCCAAAAGGAACAGAAACCTGAACAGCCTAAGGAGAAGTGAGATGGGATCAAAGTAGAATGACACAACAGGCAAGCCTAGAGAGGCTTAATGTGCATTACATACTGTTCAATATTCGGGGGTTTTCAGCTAAGAATGACCAGCCGTAGTTTAATGAAATATAAAACAAACTGTTAGGATCCCACATGCATTAGAAGCAGGCATAATGAAGTTACTTTAAAAAAGAAAAAAAACACAACTTGAAAAAATACCACATTTTTGTTCAAAATGAAAACAGACCTTAGCATATACTGGTATTAATAAATAAATTCCTCAAATATGCAGCTATAGGCACTATAAAGCATCTCTCTCTGAAACTGTGCAAACGAACAGTCAAAATTCTGATATCCTGCACTCCAAATAAGTAAGTGTATATGCGTGTGTGTTAAATTTATTTTATTTAAATAAATAAAATGCACACACACTCCTCGGACTTAAGACAGGTTTCAGGAACCAATTGTGTTGCAAGTCAAAACACTGCAACTTGGCACCAATTTTCTCATAAGAAACAACGTTATAAATGGCGGATTGGTTCCTGAACCAAGGCGCAATAGCCTATTTTCACCAAAAATAACCCAGAATGTTGTACTCAATCAATTATAGATGAGTAATACCGCTACATTAATGTATTTATATTGGAAATAACAATCGTATTGTTTTGGAAGGACTTCTTTGAGGTAACTTTGCTGGACTTTGTGAAGGGCTCTTGGCTGGAGTCTTGGCTGAACGTTTTGTCTGGAGTCTCTCTTTAAGAAAGCAGACAAGTGTCCAAGGAAGTTTGGACAGATGTTCTCCAGGGAGATGGGCAACTCAGCGAACTTATTCGCTGGTGTGGCATCACATCAGATCAAGCACTGTAAAATCGAAACTGACATCAGAAAGTTGAAACAGGGTGTCGATTTATAAATCTTCTAAGTGTGAAATGTTTTAACTCAAAACGTTGCAAGTCAAGGACTGTATGTGCACGTGTAATTGGATACATCAGAAATCGGCCCCATGTGACAGATAAATATCCGTGTGTGCGCACAGCCACAGTGCAGCACGCAGACAGCATGGAGCACACCCTAGCAGCTTGGAGAGCTGTGTGCAATTGGCAAGTCCATTGTGGTGGAAAGAAAAGGGGACCAGGAGGAGAAAAACAGGCACTGAGGGGGTAGGTCAACACCCCCCCACACAGCGAGAGAGGGAGTAGGGCAGGTGCTCCCCAGCCAGAGCAGGCACTGGATAGAGATGCAGCTTGTCCAGAGGGTGTGAGCGGAAGGGGGCAGGGCACAGCCCTGGCTCAACTCCCACCTCCACTCACACACCAGGAAGAGCCGGGGCTGTGCCAGGCAGGCAGCAGTGGCACTGGAAGGTTGGGAGGGGGGGCTACGGTGAAGTCTGGGGTGGCTGCAGCCCCCCCTTAGCCTTCTCCCAGCCCTGCCCCCAGCCACCGAGCCCATCCCCCACCAAGAGGAACCCAGTGCAGCTCCAACTCCCACTGGCAGCTGCAGCCTGCCTGTCCTGCCCCACAGAGATGCAGGGGGCACACGCCCCCCCGCCACACACCCTTCCAGGGTGCATGCAGCGGCAGGCACCGCCCCCCCACCAGACAAGCCCCAGCTCCATCCTGTGCCCTGCCCCACTTGACAGGGCAGCACCTGCCCTAGCCCCTGATGCACTCCCAACATCCCTGCAGTGAGGGAGATCTGCCCCCCCAGACTTACCAGCCACATGCAGTTGTAAAATCAGATTAGTAATCAGCCAATATGCCTCCTTAACAATCAGGCTATCAGTATCAGCCCCCAAAATCTCTAATCGGTACACCAAGGCAAGGGACATATATATGCACATCTAATAATTACTAACTATCCAGTATTTTGCACCTTCCTCTGAAGCAACAAATAATGGATTGCTGTAGAGATCAAACAAATCTTAACCTTACATAGCAATTGTTCTGCTTTTAAAACATGGGAAAGAGAAAGAGAAGAATTGCCAAGGAATTATCAAGGGGAATAATTCAAGAAGGATGCCAAGAAGCTTGAGAGAGTACAGAGGAGATCCCCGTGCACGGTCAGAGGGCAAGCAAATAGACCTTATGAAAAGAGGCTGAGAGCCATGGGACTCTTCAGCCTGGAAAAGCCCAGGCTCAGTGGGGGACCTGGTGACTGCTTATAAGTACATGAGGGGTGTACATCAGGACCTGGAAGAACAGCTGTTCACCAGAGCGCCCCAAGGAAAAACAAGGACCAATGGTAATAAACTCCTCAAAGACTATTTTAGGCTGGACATAAGAAAAACATTTCTTTACTGCCTGAGTCCAAGACCTGGAATAGACTCCCTCCAGAAGCAGTGCAGGCACCTACTCTGGACTCCTTCAAGAAACGCTTGGCAGCTTATCCTGCTGGGATACTTTGACCCTAGCTGACTTCCTGCCTTTGGGGCGGGCTGGACTTGATGATCTTTGAGGTCCCTTCCAGCCCTAACATCTATGAAACCTATTATAGTTATTTAGCATTCAGTACCAGTTCTCAAAAAAATTCTGATACTTGACCATAGGATTAAAGTCCATCAGACTCGCATACTAAGGGTGCGCCAATATATCAGTTGGCTATCAGATTAGCACCGATAAGAGGAAAAATGATGTTATTGGCTACTGGCTTTTTTTGGTTGTTGTAGTAGATAACTATGGCCATGTGCCCAGAGCAAGCATAGTCCATCCCCAACAACCTGTTGCCAGCCCAAACGTGCAGAAGACTACAAGTCACAGCGAGCAGTGGGAGAGGGAGGGGACACCAGGGAGTGGTCACAGGGTGCCATGCTCAGCAAAGGGACAGTTACCGGTTCCTGCTGCTGCTGCCACAGCAACATCACGTGTGCAGCAGGGGCCTGAGTGCCAGGGCTGCCATAAACATTGGACTGAACACAGGTGGAGTAAGGCGAGGGACATTTCAGGCACTGGGTGCTTTTGCAAAAAGTGGCTATCCCCAGTGGCCGCAGGAGCTCAGCTGCATGTGGCCTACCAATGCCAAGGCAATGACGTTCTCTGAAACTCTAACCGTGCCCAGCAGTGCTGTCCATGCAAGGGTCTGCCCCACCCACACAGGATGGTAGCATGGGCTGTGCAGGGAGCAGGGCCGCAGGCAGGAACCACAGGCAATGGGGCTGCCCATAACATACGCTGAAATAAGACTATCACTGCCTTCCTCAAAGGGCAAAGTAGGCAGGAGGCATGTGTTCATGCACATGCAAAAACAAACAAAAAAATTAACTCATTTTATTTTAAAAATAAAATAAATAAAGGTTTAAATCAGTAGTAATCATGCAAGGCATTTTAAACTAATTGGATTGGCATTGACTGATATGGTTGGCTAATCATTGGCTATCAGTATCTGCCAAGGAAGTCTTTATTGGTGTACCCCTATCACATACATATACTTTACTGAGACATTAAAAAAATTTAACAAAGCCTGGATAAGAGCATTTTATATAGTCATTTTTAACCAAACTTGAAGATTTAGCTGAAAGTTTGAAAAGTCTGTATACTTGGACTTTGGAGGAAGGAAAAATTTTCAAACATTAACCAAACAAAAAGCTATGGAGTTCCTTGAGCATTTTACCCATAATGGGTGCCATTTTGTTTGACTCTCCATAAAATAAATTAAAAAAGCCTCGCAAATCCAAGAATGATTTCAAGCCCATATCTTTTCCTAGGTTTAACATTTGAATATTTTAGTCAACAGGAACCATCTTTCAAGCCTACATAAAGAAGTCTTTGATGAGTTTTACATAAATCGATGTAACATGAGCCTTTCATAAGCTTCCTCTAACTATCTGTTTTTGCAATTGCCTGTACAATATATACAAGACACTGCTCTCAATTTTCAACTACTACCCCAACATACTGCTCTTACAGAAATGTACTGAAACAGTTATAGAAACAGACATTGCATAGTTAAATGAGCTTTGACACAAATCTGAGTTCTTGAAAAGTTGCAGATCAGGTTCTAGACTTTTTTAATGCAGCTAAGTATCTGGGCACTGCAAATTTGGGCAAAATCCAACATATTTATTCGAATACTATATTTGTCCCATCCTCTTCATGTTGGTAAGGAAGAATGAAAAAAAAAAAGATCCCAAAAATACTAGTTACCACAGCAAGGGTTCAGCATAGCCAAGTGAGGGCCCTAGGTGGAAGGGAGGAGTCCTCTCCTCAGCATCACTAAGGCTGCATGCACACATTCAAATTAGCTGGAAAGTTTTTCTACCACGCAAACATGCAGGAGAACTTATCTTTTCAAGCATCTCTGGGTATGTAATTGATGAGCCTCTGAATTGCAGAGGGCTGCAGTGCTGCCACTGCATAAACAGGGGGCCCCTTGTGCACGTATCTCACAGAAATCATAGACACATAAGGCTAGAAGGGACTACCAGAGGTCATCTACTTCAGTGCCCTACCTAAGGCAGCACCATCCCATCATCCTGGAGGGGACCAGGGGGCGAGGGGGGGCAACATGGAGCAAAGCATCCCTGGATGCTGGAAAACTGAGCTTCGGCTTCTCTCAAAAGAAAACATGTACAGACATTCACTCACACAGGAAAAACTGTTCTAGGAGCATTTTAGCCTTCATGGTTCCCTGAGTAATTTTTTCTTCTGGCAGCAGCCACTTTTGCTTTGGTGTAGAAAATCCTGAACCCCCATATACTCTCTCAGGAGGAATAATATCTGTACATGGCCTTAATCTCAAAGTATACCTTCAGAACTACAATTTTACTGCTCAGCAGGCATAACAGGGTTACTTATAACCACCTGTAACCCTGAAGGGTGAGTTCTGCCTCTTCCCCTAAGCCAGGGCTGGGTAAAATGCAGTCCGTGGGCCAGATATCGCCTGCCATGCCATTCTATCCGGCCCATGCAGCCCCTAAAAAAAATTTAGAAAATTAATATTTGTCTGCCCCTGGCTGTCCACCATGTGGCCCTCGATGGCTTGCCAGAATTCAGTAAGCAACCCTCTGCCCAAAGCAATTGCCTGCCCCTGCCCTAAACTATGCTGCTTTCACAGCCCAAGGCAGCCATTAGAGAAATATATTACATGTTTCAACTCCAGTGCAGAAGATTGCCTTCCCACTAATAACACACACCTCAATTTTGGAAGGCTGATTTGAGTAAACTGAGGATTTGGTATGCGAGTAAAAATGATATACTTAGAAGCTGGAACCCAAGATTGCACAATGTTCACAAAGAGAATCTTATTTTTAAACCCCAAACTATTTCTAAATCAAAATCAGGCAGGGGAAAGAAAACAGCAACAAAAAAAATAAATAAATAAATAAAAAAGAAAAATTATTTTTAAACCTAGAATCATAGAAAATAAGAAGTAGGAGGGACCTCAGGAGGTCATCTAGTCCACCCCCCCTGCTCAAAGCAGGACCATCCCCAACTAAATCATCCCAGCCAAGACTAACTGGGTCTTGAAAACCTCCAAAGATGGAGATTCCAGTCTCTCTGAGCAACCTATTCCAGCGCTTTACTACCCTTCTTGTGAGAAAGTTTTTCCTAATATCCAACCTAAAACTTCCCTTGTTACAACTTGAGACCATTGCTCCTTGTTCTGTCATCTGCCACCACTGACAATGGTCTAGCTCCGTCCTCTTTCAACATACCCCCCCCCTTCAGGCAGTTAAAAGCTACTTAAAAACAAAAAACAAACAAAAAAACAAACAAACACACACCTCAGTCTTTTCTTCAACAAACTAAATAAGCTGCTTCCTCAGCCTCTCCTCAGAAGTCATGTGCCCCAGCTCCCTAACTATTTTTGTTGCCTTCTGCTGGATTATCTCCAATCTGTCCACATCCTTTCTGTAATGGGGGGTGGGGGGAACTGGACTAAGTACTCCAGTTGTGGTTTCATCAGAGCCAAATAAAGGGGAAGAATCACTTCCCTCCATCTGCTGGCAAAGCTCCTGCTAACACAGCCCAGCATGCCGTTAGCCTTCTTGGCAACAAGAGCACACCATTTGTCATATTCAGCTTACCATCTACTGCAGGGGCAGTCAATTATTCATTTCAGGTGGAGGGCCACCTACCCAGTTTTGGCAAGTTGTTGAGGGCTGCATGGGTAGCCCCGCCCCTTGACAGGTGCCCCACCTCCTGGTCACCATCTTGGGAACAATGTCTCAGAGCCAGCATTGGTGGCAGGGCACAGGCTGGCAGGAGTCTGTAGAGCCAGGCTGAGCGGCACCAGCAGGGAGAGGGGGGAGCTGGCCTGGCTCCATAGAGCCCTTGCCAGCCGGGACCCTGTACTCCTGCCACCCTGCTCTGGGCCCTGCCGACGGTGGCCCCAGGACACCAATGTGGGCCCCATGCACCCCGCTTACTCCCAGCGCCCCCCAGCCCCACGGTACAGGCTGGGGCCAGCGCACTACCCTGACCCCCTACTCCCTGTCAGGGAAGTAACTGGTGCCAAGTGCGGGGAAAAAGTGGCTCCGCCACCACCCTGTGGCTAGCACACCCTGCTGCAGCTGCTCGCAGCCCACACAGGGATGTTTTGAGCAGGCACAGGCAGCCCCACATATGCTATGAGTGGCTGCAGTGCAGGGCACCAGACACAGGGCAGGGGAGGGGCTGCTTTTCCCCACACTCAGCACCAGCTTGTAACCTGCCCTCACAGCCAGCCTGGGCCCTGCGCCACGACAGCAGCAGCTGAGGCCCCCCCACTTGCTGCACCAGGCAGTGTTTGCCACTGCCGCCTCTGTGCTGCCCAGCGTGCGAGCTCCGGGCAGGCAGCAGCGGCAAATACTGCCTGGCACAGCAAGTGGGGGGCGGGGGGGAGACACAGTTGCTGCCACTGCAGCACAGCCTCAACAGGCAAGCCCAGAGCCAGCATGAGGCCCAGGCTGCCTGTGGGGGTGGGTTACAAGCTGGTGCTGAGTGCAGGGGAAAAGCGGCCCCCTCCCCTGCCCCATGGCCAGTGCCCCACACTGCAGTTACTCGCAGCCCACATGGGGCTGCCTGTGCCTGCTCAGGACAGCCCCGCACAGGCTGCGACTGGCTGCAGCAGTGAGCACCAGGCACAGGGCAGGGGAGGGGCAGCTTTTCCCCTCCCCCACACTCAGCTTCTCCCCAGGCCGCCTTCCCCCGGACTCCTTCCCTGCCCATGGTCCTCCCCTGCCCTTACCTGAGTTTATAGTGCTGGTGCAGCCACATGGCCCCAGGCCAGAAGCCCCTGCTGGGGCTTCCAGCTGGGGAAATGGGGCCAGGCAGACCCTGCTGTTGGGGGGCTTCCCCTGGGTCCTACTGCCAATGGTTACTGTCATTTTTGACAGGAACCAAAAGACAGATAAATATTAAATTTTTAAAATTTCTTTAGGGACCCCGCAGGCCGGACAGAATGGCCTTGTGGGCCAAAGCCAGCCCATGCACCGTATTTTGCCCACCCCGATCTACTGTAACCTGTATGTCCTTTTCTGCAGAGCTGCTGCTTAGCCAGTTGATCCTCAGCCTGTACTAGTGCATGGGACTGTTCAGTCCTAAGGGCAGGACTTGCATTTGCCCTTACTGAACATCATGAAATTTCTTTTGGTCCTAACCTCCACCATCTCCGAGTCTCCCCGAATCGTAGCACTAACCACCAGTGTATTTACTACTCCCTTAGCCTGCTATCATCCGCAAGCATGCTAAGGGTGCACTCCATCACATCATCCGGGTTACTGATGAAGATATTGAACAAAACCAGCCCCAGAACCAATCCCCAAAGCACTCCACTTGATACTAGCCGCCAACTAGACAAAAATCGAGCCATTGATTACTACTCTTTGAGCCCAAAGAGCCAGCCAGTTTCCTATCCACTGTACAGCCCATTCATCAAACCCATACTTCCTTCACTGGCTTGTGAGAATGTTGTGGGACAGTGGCTCTCAGGCTTTGTTTGTACCAGGCTGTCACAGGGCACTTAAGCACCTTGTGGCTGAAATGGAAGTGACCCGGGAGAGACCCCTAGTGGTGAGAAGGGGGAGGCTCGGCTGCCGGTCACCAGGGCAGCACAGGTGCAGGTTGCCAGGACAACCAGCGAATACCGGCTGAGGGAAGGGGCAGGGCTTGACTCTTCTTAAGCCCAGGACTGAGGCCAGAGAGTCAGTTTCCCTGCTAGCAGCTGAAGAGGGAGCTCTGCTGGAGTAAGCAGAGCAGACAAGCCTGATGGCCTGAGCAGCTTCTGCTTGATGGTACCGGGTAGAGGAAACCCTGGTAGGGATATGAACGATGGTTAGCCAGTTGGCTTAGAATTTATGTTGTAGCCCAGGAGCTTGAGGTTTTCTATTTTTTAACTGTATAAGACTGGAGGACAGGGTGAGGCTATAAGGGGTTGGAGGAGGCCTCATGGGGGCTCCACGGTAGCATGGAGACCCAGCACCAGAGAGGGTGCAGTGTTTAGGGGTGTATCGACCCCGGCCCCAGCGTGGGCATGAGCGCGGAGAAGAGGCCCCAGTGCGGGCGGCAGCTGTGGGAGAAGCCAGGGAGCGCCTGTGAGGGCACAGGCAGAGAGTGTCCATGAGGGCACGGGCAATGGAGAGAGATGAGCCCGGGGACCTGCGAGGGCCCGGGCGACTGTGAGGAGCCCAGTGTGGGCATGGTTGCGGATAAGGCCCCAGTGCACATCTGGGAGGGCGCAGGCAGTTGAGACAAGTCAGGGGGCATCCATGAAGGCGCAGGCCATTACGTGATGGCGCCAAGGGAAGATCTGACCAGACAACGTCCGGTACACCTGCAAGGCTTGGGGCGTGGTATAGGGATGGTAGGAGCCACGCATAGCCCCCGAGGCTTTAGTGCACCGTGTCATCTAACGCAGGGCACGGACTGGCACATCTCAGGGCAAAGAAGATAAAAAGGCAGCCTCCCTTTAACAATATTAACATCAAAGATGTGGCGGGCGAGATAGTGATGGTGCATTGAAACCGATTTGGCACGGTAAGGGGCACTAGGGGAGTTCACGGCAGCCCTAGGTCCCGCCCTGTCACACAGGCCCAACTGTAAATATCAGTGGCCAGTCCCAACCCAGAACCCCTCACTCCCAACCTGCTACCCACTACCCCAGGCCCCAGCTCCCCCATGTGTAGGGTGGGGGGGGGCAGGGTGTGTGTGTGTGGAATATGGGGGGCCCCAAACAGTCCTAAGCACTCCTTGCAGGTTGGAACTCTGCCAGCCCACAAGAGAAAAGCTATGGTTTCCCACGTTTTCCTCCTTTAAAGAAGGACCTATTTTTAAAAGTTTGTTCATGACCCTTTCATATATTTTTGCAACCCACTTTTAGGCCATGACCCACTGGTTGAGACATGCTGTTGTGGTAGACTGTATCAAGAGCGCTCTTAAGTCAAAAAGACATACAAAAAACTAGAACTCTTAGTTCCAAAATGATACCTTTTGTTAGGCCAATTGGAACATGGCAAGAAAACTGTCCTTTTCTGCAGGCTTTCAGGATCAAAGGCACTTTCGGAAAAGTGTAGATGGTACAAGATGGTAAACAGTCCCTATACGTAGGAAATAAACTTCATTTTTGCACACAGGGAGCGGAAGATGGAAGGCTGTCCCTCTAGGTCCATGAGAGAGTGAGCTGTGTTGAATAGCTCTTTGACATGTTTATCAGGTAGAATTCCTTTCCTGCAGATATCAGATAGCAGGCAGGGAAGTAGAAAAACTTCCTTGTTGTTCTGCAACAAAGTTTAAAATCCATAATCAGCTAAAATTTGGCATCTTCCATGTTTCAGGGGTGTATTTGTTAGCTGCGTTGGTTTGAGACAAAAAGACATACAAAAAATCTAGAATTCTTGGTTCCAAAATGATACTTTTTATTATTTTATTACCTTAAGTCAAGGTATTTGATGTCCACTGCTCTCCCTGCATCCACAAAGCCAGTGTCATGATGGAAAAACAATCAGGTTGGTCAGGTATCACTTGCCCCTGGTGAATCCATGCTGACTGTTCCACACCACCTTTGTTTCAAAGTGCTTAGAAATGGATTCCTTGAGGACCTGCTCCCTGATTTTGCCAAGGACTGAGGTAAGGCTGACAAGTCTGTATTTCCCTGGATTCTCCTTCTTCCCTTTCTTAAAGATGGGTACTATTTTTGCCCTTTTCCAATCGTCCAGAACTCCTGATCACCATGAGTTTTCAAAGATGATGGCCAGCCCCATGGACTTGTATACATCCAACTTTTCTAAATATTCCCTGACCTGTTCTTTTGCCACCATTGGCTGCTCACCTCCTGCCCAAACTGTACTGCCAGGTGCAGCAGTCTACGGGGATGACCCTGCCTGTGAAAAATTGGGGTAAAAAAGGAAGAGAGTACTTCAAGCCTTTCTACATTATCACCTGCCACTATTTATCTCCCCCATTCAGTAAAGAACCCATACTTTCCCTGATCTTCCTTTTCTTGCTGACACTTGCAGAAACCTTTCTTGTTACCCTTCACATCTCTTGCTAGCTGCAATCCCAATGGTGCTTTAGCCTTTCTAATTTTATCCCCACATGCCCAAGCAACACTTTTATACTCCTTCACTTAATCTTCCTTCTCATGTTTCAACTCACTGAAGAGTCCCTGCTAAGCCAAGCTGGTCTTCTGCCATACTTGCTAGTTTTTGTGTGTGTCGGAACTGTTCGTTTGTACGTCATCAGTAATGTTTCTTCAAAGTACAGCCAGGTCTCCTGGACTCCCATCCTCTTCAGACTTGCCTCCCAGGGGGATCCTGGCCATCAGTTCCCTGAGCAAGTCAAAAGCCTGCTTTTCTGAAGTCCAGGCTCCTTACTCTGCTGCTCTCCTTCTTTCCTTTCCTCAGGATCCTCAACGCAATAATCTTATAGTCACTGCTGCCTAAGTTGCAATCCATTTTTACATTCCCCACCAATTCTTCCCTGTTTGCAAGCAGCAAGTCAGGAAAAACATGGCCCCTAGTTGGCCTCTTCAACGCTTGCACCAGAAAATTGTCCACTCTCTTAGAACTTCCCGAACTGCCTATACACTGCCATATTACCCTCCCAGCAGATGCCAGGGTGGCTGAAATTCCCCATGATCAGGAAACTTCTGCTAGCTGTTTGGAAAAAAACAAAACAAACACACCTCATCTACCTGGTATGATGTTTACAGCAGACATCCACCAAGACACCTCCCTTGTTGCTGACTACTCTAGCCCTAACCCAGACCTGTTAAAAGTCTCTATCTCGAGTTTCATATTGGAACTTTAAGCAATCATACAGAGCAATTTGACATGAAGCACAAGTCTTCCTCCTCCTCTTCCCCATCTGTCCTTCCAGAAAAGTTTATACCCGTCCACAACAGTACTCCAGTCATGTGAGCTCTCCCACCAAGCCTGTTATTCCAGTCAAGTCATATTTCCATGACTGTGACAACTTCCAAATCTTTCTGCTAGTTTCCCAGGCTCTGTGCATTCGTGTACAGGAGACCCAAGGTAACTAGATGGTTGCCCTACTTTCTCAGGAAGAATTACTTCCATGCAGTCAATCAATCTCCAGAAAGTTTGTTTTAGTTGTCTTCTAGAACCTCCCCATGGTTCACAGTTAAATGACATAATCCATTAGAGCAATATATTAACAGCAGAGAATTGAGCTCACTTGTTTTACTTAGCTACTATAAAAGTCTCTAAAAAGTTAAAACTCAAACTATTCTGTATTCATTAAATTTGAGGAGATTTAAACAAAAAAAAAAAAAAGCTTGGTTGATACAGGATCCTGCAGTTGGTAAACTAGGTTTTATGACTTTGTAAGCAACAGAATATTTTATTTTGCTAGTAAACTGTGTCTATTTTCCAGTCAAGATTATGGCGAAGTATTATTTGTTGCAAAGTAGTTATTTAAAGTATTTAAACTCTACGCTAAATTCAGATATCAGGTTATTGAACAATATCCACCATTCTGGCAATACTGTATTTTTATAAAATAAGAACCATTTACAAGTTAAGCAATACACAAGAGCAGTTTGCAGAGCGAATATCATTTTGGGTCAAACTCCATTTTGAGAGGACAGCATCAAAGTAACTGTTGCCTAAGAGTCACTGTCACTGTAAACAAGAGAAATTCCCCACAAGACATTTCACTGAACAGAAAGCCTTCAGTTGGAAGCACGTTGGTTTTTACTTCCAAATAAGCGCAGAGCAAGTTGCCACCTAAAAGGGTAGTATTTACTGCTCAAGCAGTACAAAAGTGTTATTAGTCAAATCAGAACTCAGTGCTCAAAGTATCAAGTAATTTAGTATAAAATGTAACTTTTCTAATCTGTTATGGTTTATCTACATCACGGTAGGCAGCTTCTTTGGCTGGAGTGCCGAATGCCTACCTCGGCAGGTGCTGACATGGCAGAAAAACAAAATAAGGGTAAGGGGTACATGGCAGGATGCCCTGCTTGTGTCCTCTGCCCCCTACTCAAAGCTTCTGCCCCCCAGCCCTACTGTCCCTTCGCCCCTGCCCCCCCAGCCCTGCTGCCCCTGCTCTGGGTAGCTGCTGGAGCTGAGGCTGTTCCCAGCAGGGCTTGCAGTGTCCCAGCTGCCTGCTGGGAGCAGGCTGGGATCCCAGCTGGCAGCAGCTCCCCAGAGCCAGGGCTGGCTGCAGCCGGGAGACTCCAAACAGCCGTATCAGGCTCCGCACCAGCACATGCAGGCACACCTCGGAGAAGGTGATGGGGACGGGGCCTGAAGCAGCACAGCCCTGGTCTCTCCCTTGCTCCCAGCACAGAGGTGATGAGACCGGCGCAGCTGTTTACAGTCTGCCCACTGCAGGTGCCTGGAGCCAGGGCTGGCCAAGACATGCCAAGCAAAATGGCCTCATGTGCCACACTTGGCAGGCGTGCCAGGGGTTGTCAATCCCTGGTCTACATAGTTATTGTACTGTTAATGTGGCATCAGAAGTGTACTGCTTCAGAACAATCTTAGAGCAATAAGAGAACTGAGATCTGGTTTGCCTTAAAGTTTTGTTGACATGGCAAATCATTTGGGGGGGCGGAAAAATCACACTTATTGAACAACACTGCTATGCAAGCAAATTCTATACTCTTTTTGCCAGATAAGCTTGATTTTTCAACATAATCTAACCTACAATTTCATACGGTCTCAGAGCTGCACCTCCACTGAGATCTTTGTAAGGTACGCTCCAAGCAGAGATGTGGGGTGCTTTATTTTTCTGTGGGAAGTTTTCCATTTCTAAAAATTCATTGTTTCATAAAATTCATTAGTAAAAATGAAAGGATGCCAATACAATATTAGGCAAGCTTGGCAGTTCCAAAGTTGTGACTCATGTTTTTCAGGCTATTATCCCTAAGAAGTGAGAGAGAGAGAGAGAGAACACATATATGTTTTATTGATTTGTAAACAGGAGGGTAAATGCACTCACATAATAATCCAAACCGAAAATCAAGTTATGAATTCACCTAATTGGCTGTGCAGGTCAAATCAAAACCCAATGAATGCACTGCTAAGCTTGTTTCTATTTCTATTTCTCAAAATCTCTTACTTCTGGAGAATCAGTCAGAAGCACAATTATTGAAGAAGAGGCAGTGTGATAAGTTGCCCTTGCCCATAGACCAAGGGTGGGCAAAATGCATCCCAGGGGCCAGATGCAGCATGCCACGCCATTCTATCCAGCCCACAGGGCCCCTAAAAAAAATTTAGAAAATTAATATTTATCTGCCTTGGGCTGGTTGTCACGCAGCCCTCAATGGCTTGCCAAAACTCAGTAAGCGGCTCTCTACCCAAAATAATTGCCCGCCCCTGCCATAGACTCATTGGCAAAACCATCCTTTAGCAAAAGAGAATGTGGTTCAAGTAGTTGTGAATCGGATTTGCCTCAATCTGATTCTGAAATGGAACCAAGTAGTAGTGCAAGTGATTCTACAGTGACAGTGAAACTGGAGATGCTGCAGTGACCTCAGTAGAAGAGCATTAAACTCTACTGAAGTAGATGGGTGGACAACAACAGAATGTCATGCAGAGTTCTTTGGGTATGCTAAAATTAATGTCAACCATTTTCAGTGCCTTTTGGGGGTTTTTTCCTTAAATTTAAACAAACAATGTAAGGATAGTACATGCTATTGTGTATTGTCTTTACATTTTCACAAGTATTCCAATAAAAATAATTTCCTTCCACATAAAGCTTTGAATATAACATTTAAACCGTGTTAATTGTCCCCAAGGTCTGGAACAGTCTGCCAGTGGAGGTGGTTCAAGCACCTACATTGAACACCTTCAAGAGTAGATTGGATGCTTATCTTGCTGGGATCCTATGACCCCAGCTGACTTCCTGCCCTTTGGGCAGGGGGCTGGACTCGATGATCTCTCGAGGTCCCTTCCAGCCCTGATGTCTATGAAATCTATGAAATTGTGCTGTATTTAATTTATTTCCTTAATCACATTTTTCAGTTCAAAGACTTCTGGCTATTGGGACATAAAATTAACATGAGTACTATTTTAGTTTTGTTTACCAAATGTAAGTCAAATAAACATGCTAAGCCAGATCACGCTCTATTTAGGGCATTGGAAAAAATTCCAGAAAATTTTCCAATTCAAAACTTTCCTGGAAAATCCACATCTCTGACTCCAAGTGGTGGAACCAGCAGCAACACACCCCTTTCAAAAATAATTGTGTCAAAAAATGACCTTGTTTTCTTACTTCCAATTCTTGTTTCATGAATCACAAGTAGCAGTATCTATCTTTGCTATATTAAGTAAATTATTGATTCAGCACAACAGAAAACAATTTATATCATGTTAGCATCCAGGTATAAATAAAGTAAAATAAAATCCTCAAATATGTTGATAGACCAAGTTCCCCAGCACATGAAAATTACAACATTTTAATATGAACTGAGGTAGCTCATCTGTTCACAATTGATTTGGAAGATTACTAGAGGCCAGGTAAACATTACACTCTTTCCAGTTCAGGTGGTCAGAAGCCTGTCTATACCCATAGCAGAACACAAGTTTGGGGTAGACTGCTTAAAAATGTCAATTCCCAATCTAAGATAGTTTTGAGGGTCGGAAGGGATCTTAGCAGATCATCTAGTCTGACCCCCTGCCATGGCAGGAAAGAATACTGGGGTCAAATGACTCCAGCAAGATGTTCATCTAACCTCCTCTTAAACACCCCCAGGGTAGGAGCCTGCACCACTTCTCTTGGAAGTTGGTTCCAGACCCTAGCCGCCCTGACCGTGAAGTAGCGCCTCCTGATATCTAACCTAAACCTACCCTCTGCCAGCTTGTGACCATTATTCCTGGTCACTCCTGGCGGTGCTTGGGGGAACAGCGACTCCTCCAATGCCTGCTGATCCCCCCTGACTAGTTTATAACAGGCCACAAGATCCCCCCTCAGCCTTCTCTTTTGGAGCCTGAACAGGTTCAGGTCCCATAGCCTCTCCTCATAGGGCCTGCCCTGTTGTCCCCTGATCATACGAGTGGCCCTCCTCTGGACCCTCTCCATGCTGTCGACATCCCTCTTGAAGTGTGGCGCCCAGAACTGGACGCAGTACTCCAGCTGCGGCCCGACCAGTGCCGCATAGAGGGGGAGGATAACCTCTTTGGACCTGCTCGAGATGCATCTGTGGATGCATGACAAGGTGCGGTTGGCCCTCCTAACTGCCTCCCCACACTGCCGGCCCACGTCCATCTTGGAGTCAATGATGACTCCAAGATCCGTTTCCGCCTCCGTGCTGACAAGAAGGGAGTTCCCCAACCTGTAGGTATGGTGCCAGTTGCTTCTCCCAAGGTGCATCACCTTGCACTTGTCTGTGTTGAAACCCATCCTATTCTCGTCCGCCCACCCTTGTAACCTGTCTAGGTCTGATGGTAGCCTGTTGCATCCTTCCAGTGCGCCCACGTCCCCCAACACCTTAGTGTCATCCGCAAATTTGAACAGGGTGCTTTTTACCCCCTCGTCCAAATCACTGATGAAGATGTTGAACAGTGCGGGCCTGAGGACCGAGCCCTGGGGGACCCCACTGCCCACATCCTTCCAGGTTGAGAAGGACCCATCCATTACCACCCTCTGGGTGTGGCCCTCCAGCCAGTTGGCGACCCATTTGACTGTGTGGGTGTCTACATCACAGCCCCCCAGTTTCTTAATGAGAACGGGGTGAGAGACCGTGTCGAAAGCCTTCCAGAAGTCCAGGAAGACTATATCCACTGCTACCCCTACATCTAATGATCTGGTGATCTGATCCTAAAAGGCCACCAGGTTGGTCTGACAGGACCTGCCACTGATGAACCCATGTGGGTTGCCCCTAAGCATGCAGGCCCCTCCTGGATGTGTGCCAGCATAATTTTCTCAAACAGCTTGCCTAGGATCGAGGTAAGACTAACCGGCCTATAGTTTCCCGGGTCCTCCTTCCTGCCTTTTTTGAAGATGGGAACCATGCTGGCCCTCTTCCAGTCCTCCGGTACCTCACCAGAGCACCACGAGTGCTCGTAAAGCTGTGCCAGGGGACTTGCAATGACCTCAGCCAGTTCCTTTAGAACTCTAGAGTGGAGATCATCCGGACCGGCTGACTTGAATACATCCAACCCCTCCAGAACCTCTCTAACTAAATCCTCGCTAACCCGTGGCCCAGGTGCGCCTCCCCTGGGGCCTGAGGGGGGCCCAGCAGGGAGGTGGCTGTTCTGGTCCCTACTTAGGAAGACGGAGGCAAAGAAATCGTTAAACATGGTCGTCACACCAGACGGCAAAGCTAACAAGTTTCCCAACGCGTCCTGCAAGGGCCCCACATTACCCGGGACCTTCTTTTTACCCCCTATGTATTTAAAGAAGGACTGAATCAAAAATAAAAAAAATAGACCTGAATCAATGTCATTACAGGCTTATTTGATCTAGGTTAGACTGGTGTCAGTACCAGTTCTGCTTGCAAATTAAATGAGGTCACTGTCCACAGTGTCCCAGGGGCCATTGCGGACCCTTCGTTAGCACCCCACCCACCCAACTGCAGCTCAGCTGCTCCAGCCAAGCACCTAGCCAGTCCCCCCTCAAGCTCTTAGCCAGACATGACAGAAGTGAGGGAGGAGGTGAGGGCAGGGAGGGGTTATTGAGCTGCTGGGGGCAAGCAGTGCCAGCAGCACACCCTACAACCCCAGCCTGGGTCAGTAAGGAATACAGTGCCTGTCCTGTCCCGGTTCCATCCAAGCCCCAGGTCTGCACACTGGAGCAGCTCCAGAAAGGGTTTGCAGGATCTCCCCTGCCAAACCAATGCCGAGTTCAGAAAGACTGAAGCTGCTTCCCCTGCAGCTGCAGGGGGCTCCCATCTTGGGGGCGGGGGAGAGAGAGACAGACACTCTGTGCCCTGCTGACCCAGGCTGGAAACAAGGGACGTGCTCATGAACTCTCCTGCCCTGCCTTTGTTTTGGGGAAGAGCCCTTTCCAACGTACCCAAATATCCAGATTTCCCTTCCATACCTTCGTATCAAGGAAATCTCAACAAGCAAGAACAGCTAGAGCAGAGTCATTCAGGAGGTTGACTAATTAGAAGACATCCTTGAAGGCAAAATGTTAGTAGAGGCACCTACACTTGCAGCCCTTTGCACCATCAAGAATTCTGGACTACTAAATGTGGAACAAGGGAAATAGTTGAATACCTGAGCAAAGACTTCATATTCAAAAACTTTTGAGCCATTCTATTGAAAAAGAACCTGAACTAACTCAATCTACAGTGAGGTTAAAGACAACAGTAACTAGCAAGGTTGTCAAATTCCCCAAGGTAGTTGTTTCAGTAATAGCTCTAAGCATAACTGGGACATTGCTCTCCTGAAAGGATACACTGACAGCCAGCACCACAGATGGCTTGCTAGATCTCCATTTGCATTTTACCTATAAAGGATATAGGTTAATCCAACACCACATTCCTAAGAATTCTTATGTACATCAATAGCCTCGGTACGTGAAGCTGGGTAAACCAAACAAACAAAACAAAAAACCCAAATCAATGCATTTTTATTTCCGAATAAATATTATCAATACTACAGGTCAAAACAATCTGTATGAAATAATAACTTACCAATTACATTTGATAAAGCCAAACTTCTGGGAAAGGGTTAAGGATGGGGCAAGAATACATTTAGTTTGCCTTCCCCATACACGCTTGTTTGCCTTCCCCATACCAGAACTACACAAGAAGAGTCTACAAAAATTGGCAACAAGGCATATTATTTTTTCAAGGGAGTAAAGTTACAAAAAAATCCAGCTCAAACAAATTCACAGCTTGCATAGATGGATTACACTTAAAACCAAAAACTTCTATATGGCATACCTAAAAAAGAAGAGTCTTATTTTCAAAAGGTACCAGACACAACCAGCCTTAAGCTAGGGATGTGAGAGGGTAAATGTTTAAACAATAAGTATATTTATACCAATGTTTAGCATTGGGTGCAGTTAAGCAGGAAAGGCAAGCAGTACAGTGCCTCGGGAACAGGAAGGCATCAGGGGAAGGAGGGAGGAGCAAGGAAGAAAAGGGAAGCAGACTAGCTAGTACCCATAGCTAGTCTGCTCCCTCTCTCCCAGCATGCCAGCAGCTGCAGCAGGCAGGAAAATCCCTTGACTAGCCACTGCCACTTGTGGCTTTAGATGGGCTGTGTTGTCTGGTGGGTCTTGCTGCCCCCTCCCTTCCACTCCCATCAAAAGCCCTAGGGAGCAACTCCCAAAAGCAGCTGTTGAGATCCCTATGCTGCTTTGCGCAGGCAGCTGTGGCTCATCCACCAGGGCAGGGCAGGTCCCACCCGAGGACTCCATACCCCCAGCCAGAACTAGGAATGCCTAGACTGAAGTATTCAAAGGCCTTTTTTACTTTGGTCTTTACAAGCAAGGTTACCTCCCAGACTACTGCAGCAGGCAGCAGTCTGGGGAGGAGGTGAGCAGCCCTCAGGTGGTAGAAGAACAGGTCAGGGACTGCCTAGAAAAGCTGGATGTGTAGAAGTCCATGAAGCTTGGATGCAATGCATCCAAAAGGTACTGAGGGAGTTGGCTCATGTGATTGCAGAGCCACTGGCCATCATCGTTAAAACTCAAGGCAAATCAGAGGAGGTCCTGGACAATTAGAAAAGGGCAAATATAGTGCCCATCTTTAAGAAAGGGAAGGAGGAGGATCTGGAAAATCACAGACCAGCCAGCCTCACCTCAGTCCCTGAAAAAGTCATGGAGCAGGTCCTCAAAGAATCTGTGTCTAAGCACTTGGAGCAGAAAGTGATTAGGAAAAGTCAGCATGGATTCACTAAGGGCTAGTCACACCAGACCAACCCAACTGCCTTCTATGATATGATCACTGGCTCTGTGCATGCAAGGAAAGCAGTAAACATAATACGCCTTGACTTTAGGCAAGGCTTTTTGATACCATCTTCCACAGCATTCATGCAAACAAGCTGAGGAAGTATGGGTTGTATGAATGAACTGTAAGGTGGATAGAACACTGGCTGGATTGTCAGGCTCAATGGGTAGTAATCAGTGACTTTATTTCTAGCCGTCAGCCAGTATCAAGTGGAGTGCCCCAGGGGTTGGTCCTGGGGCCGGTTTTGCTCAATATCTTTATTAACAAATCTGAAAGATGGAATGGATTGAACCCTCAGCGAGTTTGCGAATAACACCAAGCTGGGGGATGTAGTAGATACACTGGAGGGTAGAGCTGGGATTCAGAGCGACCTAGACAAATTGAAGGATTGGGCCAAAAGAAATCTCATAAGATTCAACAAGGACAAATGTCAAGTCCAGCACTTAGGACCAAAGAATCCCATGCACGGCTACAGCCTTGGGACTGACTAGCTAAGTAGCAGCTCTTCAGAAAAGGACCTGAAGGTTACAATGGACAATAAGATGGATATGAGCCAGCAGTGTGTCCTTGTTGCCAAGAAGGCAAACAGCATACTGGGCCGCATTAGTAGAAGCATTGCCAGTAGATCCAGGAAAGTAATTATTCCATCCATTCTGCACTGGTGAGGCCACATCTAGAGTACTGTGTCCAGTCTTGGGCCCCCCAAAAAGGTCACCACTGCAAGGAGCAGGGATAGAGCCACAATCCCCTGCTTGAGTGCTCCTGCCCAGAGCATGCAGGCTACAGATTGCATCTCTGCCCTGGCTCCGGAGCTAGCTGCCCCCGTCACAAGATCCCAGCAGCTCCTGAGCAGCCCCAGGCCTGCCCTGCTCTGCAGCCAGCACATGGCTCTGATTGACTGGTTTCCATGACAACCCCAGCCTTGAGCTTGCCAGCAGCAGCTGGGGTCTCCATGGAGACCAGCCCCAACCATGCACAGGGGCAGCTGGGAAATGGAGTTCACTGCTGACCGGATCCAGCTCATGGGCCAGACTTTGCCCATCCCTGCTCTACTGCAAGGCAAGGCAATCTTAGGGCAATCATGCTCCTTACAGAGTCCATGAGTTTGGCAGACATACCCACACCTGCCAGCCTTCCACAGAAGGGAGAGAACTGCCAGCCTGGACAAACTATCCCATCTTTCACCCCATCCATTCTAACATCTGAGAAACAGAGGCAGCATATCCTTGCTTCCTCTTTGCTGTGCCTAGCAGATTGCAAGTTGAGATAAGAAACAGTCAGGTTTAGTGAAGAGCAACATCAGCATGTAAAGAATGCATTTTTGATGGATTAGAGCAGAGGCAGGCAATTACTTTGGGTGGAGGGCTGCTTTCTGAGTTTTGTCAAGCTGTTGAGGGCCACATAGGTTGCCCCACCCCTTGACAAGTACCCTGCCCCTAACCTCTGACCTTCGCCACTGGAAGTCTCTCCCCTTGCCCCTAGAAGTACGCTTTTGGAGAAGAGGGTGTGCCATCTTAGAACAGAAAAAACCCAACAAATTATGTACTAAAAAAACCAAAACATCCATAATAATATATTTTAATTTTAAAAGAATATTTGTGTCCTGATTTGTGTGCATGTGTGTTGTATATGTAGAAGTGATTGCATAATAGCTCAAAATGCAGTCTTACTCTTGTATAGTGTGTGGAAGTCTGTGTGTGTGGATATGGTATTTGTGGGGTGTGTGACTGTGTGGAGGAAAAAAGTGTGGCTGTGGGGTTTGCGGGAAGGGTTTGAGGGTATGTGGGGTATGCATGGGAGCCCCCTGCACATGACCCCCTAAGCTGGTCAGCACCCAGCCCCACCCTGCAACAGCCCAGAGCCTCAGCATCCTGCAGCACCTCCCTGCCACCACCAAAAGAGCGCAGCCCCAATATGCCCCGTGCCTGCTCTGCACTGCCCAGCTGTAGTGTCCTGCCATCCCCAGGCATGCAGCAGTAGCAGCAGGGACCAGCGTGCTCAGCCCAGACCCTGTGCTGGCCCACCTGGGCTGAGCAACAGTGGCTCAGAACAAATTGCTGCTCAGCATGGGGTAAAAAACAGCTCCTCCCCCTCCCAATGCCACCACTTCCTGGTGCAGCCACTCAGAGCCCACACAGGACTGCCTGCCTCTCCACCCTGTCACCACCACCTCTGGGCTGCCTCACAGGGTAGCGGTGGCAGCAAAGCAGACGCAGGCAGCCTCATCCGGGTTCTGAGCGGCTGCACCAAGAAGTATTTTGTCCACCCCTGGATTAGAGTAAGCAAAGTACTAATGGACAGTAGATTTCTGACAGCAGACAAAAGCAGCCATTTTTTCCTCACCTGGAATGTCAGTAAATAGGTGGTAATAAAGAGGATCTTACTCAGCCTTAAGTTGAAAGAGGAAAGGATACAGTGGCCAGGTACAGACATTACACTTTTTATTAGTATAAGTGATTGGAGACTGGTTCATACCTGTAGCAGAACAGAAGTTCAGTACACAGACTGGTTTTAAAAATGTTGGAACCCAGTCTAAGATTTCTCCCCCCACCCCCCAAAGGGCAAATGTGTGTTCCATTTGCTACTCATCTAAACTATGCTGCTTACAGAAAAATCGCATAAAATAGATCAATTCCACCTCAGGCTTTTTGAAAGTCTGTACTTAGCCAGTGTTTTTACCATGGAGATTTTTCCTGAAGAAAAGCAGAGGCGGGCACTAAACATTTAGACATGAGGTCAGCAACCCCCAGCATACATGTCAGATTGCGGCACACAAAAGCATTTTGCTTGGTACACATGCCTTAGGGCATACAGCAGGGAAGGGGCCAGGACTACATTGCCACAAAAAGGATCAGGCCCTTCACAGCTCCCCTGCCATCTGCCCCGAGTCACATGAACCCACCACAAGCAACAAGTCGGGCTAGGTGCTGTGCTTTGAAGCCTCCCTGGCTTTGGACAGGCTCCTGATGCCCACCACAGAGTCCAGGCTACTTGCAGCATGTGGTACAGAGGCTGCAAGCCACTACATCAAGGTCTGCAGAGCCCTGGCCTGGCTGGTTGCTGGCAGCAGGCCCGTGCCTGCCTCCAGGCAGATGATGGGGGAAGGGACCATGGCTGTGCTGCCACAAGGATTGGGCCCCCTCACAGCTCCCCCGCTGTCCACCCCTGGCACACCAACATCATACAATTCAAGGTTGGACAGTGTGTCAAGAATACCCCAACAGGGTGGATTTTTTTTAAATCAAAAGTCAAATTGGTTTAAGTCACAAAATTTAAAATCACTGGTCAGGAAGCCTTGATTTAAACACTGTTTTCTACAAAAAGTGAATTCTTGTTGTGTGGTATCCTTTATTCAGTTAACTTCTCGAAACTTCGCACTTTTAGAAAAAGGCAGGGGCTTGAGTGCATGTACACAAACTTGCAGAGAGACAATAGGGCTGATGGGAGGGGTAATCAGGTCTGTTATCTCTTATCTCCATATACTGCTGTTAACCAGGTTGTTCTCTGGAGACTGCAAACTCTCCCCTGGGCACGTCCAGATTAGCCCACACATGCCTCTTGCAGCATCTCAAGAGGCATGGTGGGAACAAAAAACTTCCCCGTGCTGCATATTTGCAGTGTCAGCTCAAAAATTGATACCTGCAAAATCAAAAAAATACAGCCCTGCAGAAAAAAAGAAAAAAGCAGGGCAGGGCACAGTCCAGGACCATGCCCCGAGACAACCAGGCTGGGGTCCTCCAAAGAGACGCTCTAGTAGCCAGCCAGAGCATTTCTATGGCTGCCCCTTGCTCCAGAGCTGCAGCACACTACTTCCCTATGACAGACAAGGAGCGGTGCAGCCTGCAGCTTGATCAGACCGGGTTCCTTCCCCACCTAAGGAGGGACAGAGGGTGCCAGGCAGCCAGGGCCAAGCCGCGCTGCCCTACACTGTGGTGGGCCAGGAGACCCCAAGTGCTCCGCTTGTGGCTGCTGCTGCAGGGGAGGTGGGGGCTTGGCCCTGGCTGCCTGGCACCAGGTGCTGCTTGTGCCACATCACGCAGGCCAGACCCAGCTTGGCACAGAGCCTTATGCCTTCGGGCAGCTCGAGCTGTCACCCAGCACTGCTCACAGGGACTGTGCGTTGTGCTGAGGTGGGTTCTGCCTCCATGGGCACCATGTGCCGTCAGGCCGGGCCAGTTCCGTGGAGGCAAAACCCAGCCCAGCCCAGCACAACATGTGGTCTCTAGGAGCAGCCCTGGTGCTACTGGAAGGTGCACGTCCCCATGGCAAGCAGCACAGGTAGCACCAGGTCTAAGGCAGCCGGGGCTGTGCTGTGCTGCTGGGGTCTCTGGGTGCAGTGAGCCCTAATGCCCGATGGCCACTGCTGCTGTAGGGAGCAGGGACCCACCCCTACTGAGCAGTCCCATCCCCATCCCCCCATATACCTGGCCCTGTGGGTCAGGAATGAGGGGACCAGGGTGTGGTTGTGGAGAGCAAGAAAGAGCAAGGGCAGGGCACTGGCACATCAGTGCTGCTCAGTGTCACACATCATGGTGAGCAAGAGGTGGTAGGGGCAGCTCTGATTTTTCTATGACAAAAAACCCAAAAGCAAATGCCAAAGTGTACAGCTATTTAAAATCCAATTTATTATGATGATAGAGGCACTGGTAGGCTTCCAAAACTGCTTTAAACTTGTAAATATCTCAACAAAACATTGCCCAACTAATTTCTCTATATACAGTGGCATTTCATTTTAATAGCAAAAAAAACCAAACAAAAACCAAAAAAAAAAAACAAAACAAAACAAAACAAAAACAAAACAACCCACTATTTGGGGTTTGAGAGAATTTGGATTTATCAGAGAATTTGCAATTTTTAAATAGGGAACACCAGGATCTCTGCTAGTGAGACAAGTGGCGAGACTCAGGCAGAGGAGCCTGTCCAGGGCCCAGCACTGGGGACCCAGCTGGAGAACAGATGAGGTGGCTGACCTCTTTGCCATTTGGGGCCAAGAGAACATGTACTGACAGTTCAAAGTGGGCCACCACAAGAAGTACATCTTCTGGGCAATAGCTGCCCAGATGGCAGAACGAGAGCACCCCATCCAGGTCTGGCTGGCACACAGCCATAGGGCCACAGGTCCAAGGTGGCAGATGCTATTGCAGGTGGCAGCAGGTCACAGCTAGGCAGTTGCCTCCACTGCCAGACTGCTGCAGTGGGTTAAAGGGGACAGGGGCCAGTCTAGGTTATAGCTGCTTCAACAGTCCTGCTGACACAAGGGGTAGCGTTCCCAAATATCAACTTGCTGGGCCTCAGAAGCTCCTGAGGGCAAATAGCCCCGAGCTGCTCACCAGGACAGGTTTTTATACTGCTGGGGCCAGCACAGATGCTGGCCCCGGGCTCTAGTTCCCCTGTCTGCAGATCCAGGAAGAGTTGGATAAGGTCATTTTG
This sequence comes from Crocodylus siamensis, assembly GCF_052110815.1. Lineage (NCBI taxonomy): Eukaryota > Metazoa > Chordata > Crocodylia > Crocodylidae > Crocodylus > Crocodylus siamensis. The sequence goes on along the minus strand of NC_143397.1, from coordinate 112,429,562 downwards.
CCCCAAGTGGCACAACTACCTCACACCAAAATGCATGTCCAGGCATGTGCACCCAGGCAAAAATCCCCAGCACAAATCTGTTCTGCTTCTATCTGAGCTACTGCAAGTGCATGTGCCTTGATGTATGGGCATGCCCTCTATGCCTGAAGAAGGGCATTTGTGCCCAAAAGCTTACAAAGAACATTTTTCCCCAGCTATTTAGTTAATCTAATAAAAGATACCACATTTACCCAAAGAACCTTGTCTGCCTATGTTCTCTGGAGACAAGTCAACAGTTTGAAAACTGAAACTAAGCTTCACAGAGATGCTTAATGGGATCTTTTAGACTGAGCACCGAGTCCCATTGGGTAGAACGGTTTTCTTTAATCTTTACTAGTCTATGGAGGACCCTCTGGGAACCCCATAAGACTGGGCCCCTAATGCTGTCCATGGCCTGTTGTGACCTATTTATAAAATTTCTAAAAAGGTTCCATGAATATATAGTCTCAGATAGTATATAATTAGAAGTTATAATCCCTATTCCATGATGATATCTTTGAGCTTTAACATATCTTACATTAAAATAAACTTTTAATATAAAAGATAATTTTAAAAGCATCTTAATACACATACACACACATCTGTATTTATAGACACACACACCTACATCTAATTAAAAAAAAAAAAACTTGGATTTTCTTTATCGTTGATTTTTATCCATCCTGCTGTCCAAAAACATTGCCAACCCAATTTAGACATTACCTACAAGTGATTTACTTCATCAGCATGTTTCTTTGTTCAAAAGACAGACCAGTTGCAAAAGAAAACACTTTCAATTATGCAAATTAAGCCACAGAAAAGAAACCTAATCCCCTTTGTAACTCCTAGACCTCTTATTTGCTTAATTATCATGAAACACCCAAGATCTTGCTCTTTTTTTTTTTTAATTACCTTCCTTGCTGTAACCTTCTGACAAAAAAAAGAAAAAAAAAACAAACATGAAATCTTTAAAAAAAACTGATGAAACTCTGAATTCAATTATCTTGACATCTACAATCTCTCTTCCCAGTTTTCCCACCATTTCAGTATCAGAGCAATGCCAGCCATTTCCACAAAAAGCAGAGGTAAGAGTTTGTTCTTTTCTTTCAAAAGAAGATGAAGATAACCCCCGAGTTTCAGTCATGCTTTATTTAGCCTTACGTTAAGCCCATTTTATGACTTGGGATTAGCCACGCTGGTAAGGGAAAAGATTCTCTTATATTTGGCAGGCTTAATAAAAAAAAAAAAAAATTCAAGTGAAATTGTTATGGACAATTATCTGAAGTACTCAGAACCCAAACTCAGTTGTTATAAGGTTGAGCTTCTTTCAAGTCCACCCTGCATATAAAATGAGTACTGTGTTGCAATCGAAGTACTCATTGCAAATTCCAATAGGCTACAGTAGCTGAATGAAAAGTTGCCTTTTAGAACCAGGATGCCAATCCTTTTTCATTCCATCGTAACACAAAGTGGAGCTGCAAAGACTTTCAACTTTCACTTTGCCAGGTAGCTACTCTGCTTTCCCAACAAGAAAAAAAACAGAGTAAAAACCTACATCCTTATTCATCTATCTGATGGGTACAGTAACAAAGACTCAAAGAAGCTTACAGTAAGAGAACAAAAACTTATAGAAGCATGTAAAATATTAAAATATGCAGCTTAAAATACCCCAGCTTAGCTTTGTTCAAATAAGGAGGTCATCCAGCACTTCTAGAAGATGTCCAGGCTTGGCCAAGCCTAAGGGAGAGTAAGTTCCAGAGCTGAGAAGCAACAAGAACTACTTCCCACATGCTTTTTGCCAAGCTAACTTGGCACATTGAAGAAGCTGGCTGAACTTACGGATCATAATGGGGCATAAAGAAGACGTTACGTATATATGACCCAGACTAGTCACAGCCTTACAGATCAAAATCTGAACCTTGAATTGTACTCAGAAAGCTAGTGGAAGCCAATACAGACTTTGAAGCACTGGAGTTAATGTGCTCCAAAAGAGGGGCCACTGCATCTTGTATTAGCTACCAGTTCTGGATGGTCAAGGGCAGTCCCACATAAAGCTACACTACTGCAGTATGCTGTAAGGTTGCAAAGGCCAGTTCACAAATTTGAAAAAA